>NC_136069.1:1423837719-1424005706 GCF_964261635.1 Lissotriton helveticus
AGACGGAAAGATGCTGCTGCAGTGGGCGCTCAATTCCAGCAACAACCCTCTAGCGCTGTCCCACAACTCCTCTCATCGTCCTCCGCGTGCTGATGGGTGCATCAACAACCGGAAGCACGCTCGTTAACTCCTATGATATCATTGGAGTTAACAAGTGTGCTTCCGGTTGTTGATGCACATTGAGGCAGCATCTTTCCATCTGGATCACCGTTTTTAACATTATCTTTTCAACTTTTGCCAAAGTGCGCCTAGACTCCTTTGGCGTGTCTCACCGGAATATCCACCAATACCCTGACTGGGTTGGAATTATCACCTGTCGTGGGGGATTACCCATCTTTCCCTTTATCCTTGTCCACCCCCATTCCCATTGCCACCCTCTCTATTGTCCCCCAACAATTTGGCCAGACAAAACCAGTGCACACAAACACAAAACAGACAGAAAACAGAGACATATAAGCACTCAGCAGGCTCTAACCTCCCTTACCACTCCACTACCCCAGCATACCTACAGGTACCACAGCAACAGACACACACACCTCCACCCCTGCAACCATACCCCCAGGCACCAAAGCAATACACACACAGACCCCTCTATCCCTACAAACATACCCCCATAACCACAGCAACAAACAGACACTTCCACCTCCACAACCATACCCCAGGCACCACAGCAAGAAACACAGACCTTTCCACACCCTCATCCATACCATCAAGCCCCACATCAACAGACCTCGCCATAGCCACAACCATACACTCAGGCAACATAACAGCAGACACAGACCCCAAAAACTGAAATATGTAAGCACTCAGCAGACAGTTAGCCCCTTCACCGACTCACCATACCTACAGACACAACAGCAATAGACATCCCCCTCCAACACACAACTATACCCCCAGGCTCCACAGAAACAGAAACAGCCCCCTCCACCTTTGCAACCATACCCTAAGGCACCACATCAACTGACACATACCCCTTCACACTCACAACCATACCCACAGGCACCACAGGAGCAGTCACAGACCCCTCTAGAATGCCCAACACATCCACAGCACACTCAGGCAAAAAAGTGCAAACATTCGGTCAACCTGCAACAGACTCAAATAAAACACACAGTTCAGACATCACACACACCTTACAATTCCACTCCCTCTACCTCCCAACACTAACTCCATTACAAACACCCAACCTGTTTTCCCCATGAAGATGTGTTGTTTGCCCTTACCCTGAGCCCTGTGAAACATGAGCCCACCCCATGGCGGCTACAATAATTTAACCCCTTGCATCTCTTTCGAGGTGTTGGTGGCTCACAAAAAAAAGAAATTATAAAAAAGAGAGGTAAGTAGTAATATTTGTATTGTTTTCCTTATTGGAATATGTATCCTATTTGTGGGTGTAGAGTTTATGCTATGTTAATTAATACTTTGTTTTTACAGCCTTTATGATCTCTTGTTAAAATACTGATTGGATGGCAAAACAATTTGCAGCAAGATGGAGCACTACCATCATGTCTTGCGTTCAGATAACGTGCAGTAGTTCTTTTCCTGATTGTTTTTCCTTGTTGGAGGACTGTTTGAGTGTTTGCTATAGCATTGCTATCCTATGAGACTTCAGTCGCCTGATGTTCTTTAGTTGTCCTTGGAATCGTTTTACCTTTGTTTCTACATGGAAAGAGAGTTTCCCACCACACTCCAAAGAGGCAGACTATGATGTGCATGGGTCTATTGTAAGCCTTGAAGATTTTGTTATGGAACACTTTTCTTTCTAATGTATGTCTTTTGAGTGGCTGTGTGGAGTTTGCATGAAAGGAATCATGCATAATGTTTGCTTTTGTGTCTTTAATGAAATTCTTGTCATTTCATTAGGAACATTGCTATTTCCCAGAACAACACATACTTGAAGTAGCAATCAGTTAATATTTAATGTGATTTAGCTCTGAAAAGTACCTAATAATCAATTCGTTTCCATGTTTTGAGCCAACTAGTTTCAAGTTAGCATGGTGGCTACTGCAATTCTTTGAGGCATTTATTGTCTAGACAAATGATTTAGAGCATTATATAGGGGCAGTTGTTTCCAGCTGAATGAGGAGAACCAAGCAGTAGCCTTTATTACTAGGTGACTACTCGCTAGAAAGCTCCTCTGAAGTGCTAGTGATAGGTAGGTCTTTGCTGTGGTTTGGTCCGTGAAGAGGCTGAAACCCTACTGTGAGGGTCTCATTTCAGGCCACTGACTACATATTTTGAAGGTGGCTCATGTAGATGGGGGAGAAGAATCCCAAAAGGTTGAGGTGATCCATCTTTCTACAGAATGGACTTTACAGTGGAATGCAGACCTACAACTGACCACACCAATGCAGATGGCCGTTCCTGGTTTTTCCCCTTAGACAATGAGAACTTCCAAGTGAATGGCTGAGTTGCTCCTCGCATTTCTTATGGTGGTGGGGATAGTATTAGAATGTGACTCATTTTGCATGGACCGCCCTTTTTTATGGAAAGATGCTTTTGGCTTTTGAACTCTATTCCCAGTATATAGGACCAGATCCCTAAAAAAAGCAGAACTGTATTAAAAAACACACATCTTGTATCTGAGTTTTGTCTTTTTTTCTCCAAAAAGTAGCCCTTTTGTCCAAATGACTATATTTTCAGCCTACTTCCAGTTTGTGATGGAAATAGGTGTGAAACCAATATATAATACCAGAACTCTTAGAAATAGACAACATTCTAAAATCAGCAAAGAATATAGTCTTTAGGTCCGACAAGGTTTTCCCAAATAATCAGTGTGAAATAAAAAATATTGAAATGAGTAGTAAAAACAAACATTTGCAACAATGTTTTCATGTGTAGTTTCTTGTCACAATTACTGATTTATAAAGCAATACACTATTAAATACGTTTGGTCTTTCTGATCCCAAGGATATATAGGGTTTGTATAATCTCCATGATAACAAGGTATCCTGAGCC
Organism: Lissotriton helveticus; assembly: GCF_964261635.1. Taxonomy (NCBI): domain Eukaryota; kingdom Metazoa; phylum Chordata; class Amphibia; order Caudata; family Salamandridae; genus Lissotriton; species Lissotriton helveticus. Next base: position 1,423,840,678 of record NC_136069.1, read on the forward strand.
AACAACTAGGTTGTATTTTAAAATGTTAATGAATTTAGCAAAGAATATAGAGCAAATCCTATGGAAAAATATTATAGATTGAAAAATGTGTAAGGGTGCTGCGGGGTCTAGGCCCTAACTCAGCCGGCACCTAGGTAAACTTCCAAAATCCACACATTTCTGAAAACTAGACACCTGAAGCAATCAAGTGTGGGGTGCCTTGAGTGAATTCCTTGATGTTTTCTCATCACAATGCGCTACAAACAATAAAATGTACCTCAAAACATACATTTTCTTCATCTTTCTGTTGGGAACGTTCTAGAATCTGTGGGTAGCCAAAGAATTCATGCAATACAGCATTACCCCTAATCTACATAGAAATTTAGAATCTCACTTGTGTAGGTGGGAGTAGTCCCTGTAACAGATGGGGGTACCCGGAGTGGTGTACATTGCATGGATCCCATGACATTACCGTATCCACAGTGCCTTACAAACCTCACATTTTGTCTCAATACACATTTGTTTGCAAGGAAAGGGTCTTTAATCTGTGGAGAGCCACATATTTTTGACCACTCAGCATTCTCCTAAGTCTCCTGAAAAAAATGGAACCTCACTTGTGTGGGAGGGCTTATTGTTTGCAAAAGGAAATGGTCAAAACAGCAACATTGGCATATCAATCTTTTCCACTCAAAACAGATTCCTTTTTCACAAGTTGGCTAGATTTTAGTCCCAGCCTCAGCTGGTATTCAAGAAAAACTATGAAACACGCATATTTCTGAAAACTAGACAGCCAATGAAGTCCAGGGTGGCATAGCTTGTTTGGATCTCACTAGAAACTCTTTGTAAACCTCAAACATTCGCTAAAACACATTTTACACAAATCTTTCAGAAGGAAAGTTATAAAATCTTCGGGGGATCCACATATATCCTACCACCCAGCATTCCCACTCTTTCCCTGATAACAACAGTGCCCCACTTGCATGGCTCACACAATTTTTTCTTACCCACAATGCCCAACAAGCCTCAAACCTTTCCTAAAATCATGCATTTTCCTTACATTTCTGTGACAGAAACATCCAGAATCAGTACTGGGCGGTAGAAATATTGCGGATTCCTACAGATTCTAGAAATTTTAATCACAGAAATGTATAGAATATGTATGATTTCAGGCAATGTTTGAGTTTTGCAGGTCTTTGTGGGTAGGAAAACATCGATTCATGAGATCCCCTCAAGGCACTTCGCCCTAGAATACATTGGGTGTCGAGTTCTAAAACATATCTGTGGTTAGTAGGTTTCCATAGGTTGCAGCTGAGTCCTACCCTACATACTGTAGCTACCACTTATTGCTGATCTCTCCACTTAGATCTTTGGGTCTTTTTTTGTCATGGTCTCTTGGCCATCCACACAAGCTCAGTACTTGTGTTATTGGAGACATATGTGAATGCTGGTTGGTAGAAAATGTGTGGATCCTCACAGATTCTGGAGCCTTTTTTCGCAGAAATGTGATGAAAATATCTGTGTTTAGCCAATGTTTAAGGTTTTCAATGGTTTCTGGGCGAGAACACCTTGTAGGAACCACAGAAGTCATGCAACCCGATTGTCTAGTTCTGTAGAAATTCCTAGGTTTCCCTAGTAGTGGCCAATCACAGGTTTATATTCCAACACATAGTGCAAAAAATCTTACAGGTATGGAACCAGGACCTTCTATCATCCCAGGGATGATAGAAGGTCCTGGTTCCATACCTGTACGATTGATGCCACAATCTACAGTAGGGCGGACTTTTGCCTGATCAGCTGGTATGAGAGGACATGGCTGATTTAGGTGTCCTAAAAAGATGTCCAACATTGGTGCGGTGACCGAGTGGTAAACCCTGATGAATCTGCCAAAAAGTAATGGGGCAGTGAAACATGTCTGTGTCACGTAGTGGTATGCGACATTAAGCTACCAGCCTTTTTAATTCACCAGTACACACCAGAATTAATAATAAAGTTATATAATGAGTGTGTCTGTTGATTCTACTTCACTCTTTTGTGTTTGTCACACTAGGGAGCTATTGATCTAGCTTCTTGTCTAGCACCTCTTTGCACGCACCTTTTTGCTTTTGACACTACTTTCTTCTAGGAAAAGGAATGGCAACCGATGATGAGAAAGGGGCATAGAATTGGTAACATCTGCCAAGTTCCCCGAGGGTTGTTCGCCCGTGAGGTGCTTTCCTCTCCGCCACATATTTTTCTATTGATTATTTTTTTGAGTGTGGGTGGATGGACTGTCTCAGTGGGGCAGACATCATTGGATATGTCGAGTTGAACCTTGCCCGGAATCTCCTGTTTTAAGTGACAAACATTGGTTTGTTGTGGACAGTAAGACTTTAGAGAATATACACCTTACCGTAAATAGAGAGGGGGTGTGTCTGGAATTAGACAGTATAATACCCAGACAACTATGTACTCATGTCGACTAGACGTATGCTAACCAACGTCCAGGGTACAGGGATCTTTTGCTATTGAATTTACTTGAGTGGAGGGCGATCCCACTTGCACCTTTTCCTTCCCTCTTGGCTCCTTTGTTTTATTATATACTAAAAGTTCCAGGACAACCCATATGAGGCTTAGGAACACTTGTCTTTGATTTGCCTTTAAGGCACTTACTGTACTAAATCTAACACCTTCCAGATTGCGGATGTGAGTTGGGGACTGTCCGAGTGGCATCAGAGCCTAGATTTATTAAACTGAGTGAGCATATCTACCTTCAAATAGTCATCTAGATCAAATAGGGAGATAGGCACAATATGTATGTGGAATTCAACTAAATAAGACCAGGGGAAATTGTGAACGTATCACCTAAGAGTTAAAGAATCCAACACCACGCCAACATTATTTGTAAAAGTGAAAGTCAGGAATGCACCAATTTATTTAAAACATTTTTTTTTTAAAAGAACAACATTTACCAGTAAAGTGCCAATGTGGTTACAGGAGTGAAAATCTAAAAATACGCCACCTATTATAACGTATGTATCTCTTTAAACTGAGGAGACCATTGGGCCATGGACCCTTTAATTCATTAAATCAGCTTATGCTAGAAGTAGGCAAAAAATAATAAATAATATATCTTGCATCCTTCCAAGAGGAAATACTCTCGACGTCAAAGGTCATTACAGAACATTCAAATGATCGAAGAAATAGTCAATCAATCGAAAAAACATTCAATTGATCGAAACTTAGCTTTTACTCAAAGTGTGTTAACAAATATGTCAAGATCGCCCAAAATTAGTAAGGTCTCTTTTAATCTTGTTATCTCATTATATTCATCAACTCGAATCGAGAATGAAAACATTACATAAACCTGTTACGGTTTCGGCAGCTCTATGGTTATTACCATACTGATGTAGGATAAGAACTCTTATCTGATGGATCTAAGAAGTCCTTCTTTCAGATTGCAAATTGTTAATTATGTTTAAGAAAAAACACCTTTGCATTGGTATTTTAATGCTGTCAATTATTTTTTTTTTCCTGGGTGCACACCCCAGGAGGATCGATTGGCTTAAATTATGGATGTATTAATCGGGCGGGGTGGCCACAGAACAACACTAAGGGCATTGAGAGCATTAGGTGTCATAATTTGAGTTGTGTTAGGCAACCTCTCTGTCAATCCAATAAATCTGTATGCTTCACATTTTATAAGACTATGGTTTGCTTTAGCTCCCCATTTTGATTGAAATTGAGAGCTTACCGTTAGTTTACACAGAGTACTCCTTAGTTTGGGAGCCATGTTGGATAGACAAAGGTATTATATTGTGTACAGTTGGCATTTATTATAGTTTCTAAAAATGCCTAAAGATCACCTGATAAGTTTGGGGAATGTATTGTACCAGATGAACAGATTTGCAAGGGCCAAAAACTTTTCACAATGTCAAATCAATTTTTCCCAGTCCTCTTTACTATTTAAACCTTTGCAGTAGGTGTTGAACTTGGCCACATTGTTCACGCCTTTTCCTTTTTATAGTGAAATCTCCCCCATGAATATTGGGTTGAATTATTTCAATTACACACCATCTCAGTTCTTCTACTTTGTGGTGACTATTGAGCCAATGTTCAATAAGCAGATCTCTCCTCTTTTTCGTTCTAATTGCGGATTTGTGTTCCGTTAGGCGAATTCTGACTTTTCCGGAAGTTTTGCCAAGATAGCCTTTGTTACAGGGACATGGTATCAGGTAGATCACATTTTTTTGTGTGACAATTTACTAAGGATTTTAATGGTATGTGTGATGTCATTATGTGTGATCATTGATCCTTTTATGATGTTACTGCAATTGCTACAAGAATTGCACAGAAAACTGCCGTTTGGCAGAGGGGCATTGGTAATGCTCATTTGTGTATTGTCTGATTTATTCTTATATGTGTGCACTAAATAGTTTTTGATCGTGCGGTTCTGTCTGAAAGAGAAAATGGGTTTAGGTAATTTAATATGTTTGTTTATCGATAAGTAACTTCCAATTTATATTAATGATGTTTTTGACTTGATTACTGATACTGCTGATATTCATTACAAATGTGAGTGGCCTAGGTTTATTCTCTGTGGGTTTTACCTGTGATTCAAATAAAGCATCTCTGTTGTAGTATCTCGCCCTTTTATACGCATGACTGAACAATTTTTTCAGATATCCTCTTTCTAGAAATCTGCTCTTCCGTTTTCCTGCATGTATGTCAAAATCTCCAATATTTATTCAATTTGGACACATTCTCAACAAGCATTGGAAATGCAATAGGTCTCGCAATAACGCGAGTCTGAACTATTAGCATTGTAAATAATAATGCCCTTTATTTTTGCGTTCTGGTTTTTGGAACATAAATAAAAGGCTTAGTCATTTACAAGGCCTATAGCTTAAATTTGCGTTAAAACAAGACCTATTGCATTGCAATGGTGGTGGTGCTGCTGAGTTTTTTCTGAATCTGCACTCTGAATCTGCACCCACAATCTGCACCCACAATCTGCACTCTGAATCTGCACCCACAATCTGCACCCACAATCTGCACCCACAATCTGCACCCACAATCTGCACCCTGAATCTGCACCCACAATCTGCACTCTAAATCTGCACTCACAATCTGCACCCACAATCTGCACCCACAATCTGCACCCACAATCTGCACCCACAATCTGCACCCTGAATCTGCACCCTGAATCTGCACCCTGAATCTGCACCCACATTCTGCACCCACAATCTGCACCCACAATTTGCACCCACAATCTGCACCCACAATGTGTGAGTGGCGTTGCGTGGGTGAGTGGCGTTGCGTGGCTAAGTGGCGTTGCGTGGCTGAGTGGAATGCGTGGCTGAGTGGTGTTGCGTGGCTGAGTGGCGTTGCGTGGCTGAGTGGCGTTGTGTGGCTGAGTGGCGTTGCGTGGCTGCGTGGCGTTGCGTGGCTGAGTGGCGTTGCGTGGCTGAGTGGCGTTGCGTGGCTGAGTGGCGTTGCTGGTGTTGCGTGGCTGAGTGGCGTTGCGTGTGTGAGTGGCGTTGCGTGTGTGAGTGGCGTTGCGTGTGTGAGTGGCGTTGCGTGGCTGAGTGGCCTAGCGTGGCTGAGTGGCGTTGCGTGTGTGAGTGGCTTGCGTGGCTGAGTGGCGTTGCATGTGTGAGTGGCGTTGCGTGTGTGAGTGGCGTTGCGTGTGTGAGTGGCATTGCGTGTGTGAGTGGCGTTGCGTGTGTGAGTGGCGTTGCGTGGCTGAGTGGCGTTGCGTGGCTGAGTGGCGTTGCGTGTGTGAGTGGCGTTGCGTGGCCGAGTGGCGTTGCGTGTGTGAGTGGCATTGCGTTTGTGAGTGGCGTTGCGTGGCTGAGTGGCGTTGCGTGTGTGAGTGGCGTTGCGTGTGTGAGAGCGTTGCGTGTGTGAGTGGCGTTGCGTGTGTGAGTGGCGTTGCGTGGCATTGCGTGGGTGAGTGGCGTTGCGTGTGTGAGTGGCGTTGCGTGTGTGAGTGGCGTTGCGTGGGTGAGTGGCATTGCGTGGGTGAGTGGCGTTGCATGGGTGAGTGGCGTTGCTTGGATGAGTGGCGTTGCGTGGATGAGTGGGGTTGCGTGGATGAGTGGGGTTGCGTGGATGAGTGGGGTTGCGTGGATGAGTGGGGTTGCGTGGGTGAGTGGTGTTGCTTGGGTGAGTGGCGTTGCGTGGGTGAGTGTGGTGTTGCGTGGATGATAGTGGGCTTGCGTGGGTGTGAGTGGCGTTGCGTGTCTGTAAGTGTTGCTGTGTGGGTGAAAGTGGCACAGAGCCTTTGATGTGGCCTGGCGCAGGAGAAATGCTGCTGCTGCTAATTAAATACAAGAGCGGCCGGGAAACACAAGTACGGCCGGCCACATAATTAGGGGAGGAGAAGCTGCACAGCACACGCTGGGAGAAGCCCTTTGATGTGCTGTGCGGCCGCGATGCGCGCTCTGTGCTGGGGGAGGGAGGAGGGCCATTAGCCTGAACTCTCGGCAAGATCAAACGAAGGGTGGGAGGGACATTGAGGAACAGGAACAGATGGCCATGAAAGTGTATGGGCCAAATGCGCGTGCCTGTACGTGCACTCGAAGAAAACGCCACGGAAAAAAGCGGTGGTTTGACAATCCGTTTGAGCACTTGAATTCTCCCCCATTTCCCATTGCTTCGCAATGGTAAAGGACGAGACCTAAAAATTGCCCAAACGGAATGTTGTCCCTTTGGCAAGATGGGTGGTTGCTGTTAAAATGTAACATGGTGTTATGGTCTGTGGGCTTAGAGTAAAATATAACATGGTGTTACGGTCTGTGGGCTTAGAGTACAACTCAACCTTTAGCTTGCCAGTGTCATGTTTTATTTGGTTATCGAAGAAATCACAGCTATTCTTGTTAATTGTAGAAATAAATTTCAAGTTCTCATCACCCAAGTTTAACCATTGGATGAATTCAGTGAGCATGTCTTTACTTCCTCTCATAGAAAGGAAATATCATCTATGTAGCGGGACCAATTAGACACAATTTTATAAAATGGTGCCAAAGTGTTAAAAATGTGTTTTTCCTCAAATGAGGCGACATAAAGACAGGCTGGACTGGGAGCACAGGTCCCGTCCATGCTAGTCCATTTTACTTGCCGGAACAGCTCTGAATTAAAAAGGAAAATATTGTTTTTAAGAATGATTTCAATACATTCAACAATGAAAGTAGCATGTCCTGACAGGTCACCTGCACTATTTAAAAAGAGGTCCTTTACCATCCTGATTGTTGAATCTTGTGGTATGCTTGTGTAAAGGGATTCTATGCCTAGGGTAATTAACCATTGGGTTTCTGGATCATAAAGGAGAGACTCGACTTTATTGGTCATGGAGGTGGTATATTTTATATAAGATTTTTGTTGTAGCACCAGCGGTTGTAAAACAACATCCACATATTTACTCAGTGGTTGGGTAACAGAATTAATGCTTGAGACGATTGGTCTCATAGGGGGGTTATGTATATCTTTGTGAACTTTTGGGAGGCCGTATATGGCCGAATTGTAGGATTTGGATTTTTTAAGAAATTATATTCATCCTGACATACTAGGTTGTCTTCTTTTGCATAAGTCAGTAGACTACCCACTTTCAAAACTAAGGCATTCCACTCATTTCTTTTTGACTTTTGGTAATGTGATTCATTATTCAGGAGGGTTTGCATTCTTTTGTTATATTCACTCGTATTCATTACCACTATACTGCCTCCTTGATCGCCTGGTTTGATTGTCAATTTGTCACAATGTTCTAAAGTTTATAGGGCCTTATGTTGGTTAGGTGTCAGATTGTTAGATTTCCATCCGATCTTATCTTATAAGTCAGCTATATCTATTTCTACTGCTCTCTCAAACTCTTCAATATCTTTGTTTACCATTTGTATTGAAGGTGTCCGAGTTGACTTGGGCTTCAAACCTGATTTATTCTCTATCAGAATCCTCTCTTTTTCCTCAAAGTAACTCATTAATCAAATTTTTCTAAAGAAAGTTTGAACATAACGTTCCAAAATATATCTATCTATGGGTCCTGAGATTGCATAAACTAGGCCCTTCTCCAGGGTTGCATTTTCATCTTGAGATAGTTCCCTGTTAGACAGATTAATAATGGGGGATTTTGTGGTTATTCCCATACCTTCTGATTCCTGGTTTTCATATATGGATGTTTCTGGGGTGGGTTCTGGGGATATGGCCCTCCACGTGTCCTCCCCCTGCCCCGGTTTTGGCCAAAGTTTGTTTGGCGCTGGTCTAAAAAGGAGAGGGTACCTCTACTTCTGCCTGGATTGGAGTCGCTCTCATTAGTATAACGCATGTCAAAATTAGTCTCATTGTCTGAATCAGAGTTTGTGTAAGATGTATCAAATAAGGTAACTCTTTTTTTATTGTAAAAAGGTATTTTTGCTTGTTGCCAATTGTTTTTATAGCTATATTCTTCTTTGGGTCTGTCATAATAATCTTTTTGAAGATAGGGTTAAACATATTCTATATTATACTTAGAAACGTCTTTGCGGAATTTATTAGATTTTTTATTCAATAAATATTCCCTGTATCCAGACAGGTCTCCCTGAATTTCCTCTAGGATTTTCCTGGCATCCTCCAGAGAGGTATTTTCTTTTACCTTAATCTCCATATCTTCAATTTCTCTTTTTTCAATAACTAATACCTCAAATGCTGTCTCTATTATTAGTAGCAACCAGTCACGGCTGCATCTATTGGAAATAAAGGTCTAGTTCTCTATTGTTATTATTATTAGGGAGATTTATAAAGCGCCTGGTTTACGCCCACAGGCGTGTCCCCGCGATATGATAAGTGGGGTGAGCAGTCTAAGCAGCCATCACAGCCGTCTACCGTCTAAATAGGTGAGTCTTAAGTTTCCTTCTAAACATGGATTCTGAAGACTCCAAACGTAACTCTGACGGTAGGTCATTCCACTGCTTCGCAGCCAGATATCTGAAAGACCTTCCACCCATACGCGCTTTCTTGATTTTTGGGATTTTCAGAAGTCCTGTGCAGGAGGAGCGCAGATTCCTTGTGGGCTCATACCTGGTGACCAGACTCTGTAACGGGGCAGGGGCTTTGCCACCCAGAATGCGGTGACACGTGGCAAGAGCTTTGAATTCCACCCTCCTCCTAACAGGAAGCCAGTGCAAGGCCTGGAGCGCTGCCCTTGAGGATGATCTTCTAGGAAGCCTCAGAATAAGGCGAGCGGCAGCATTTTGCAGCACCTGGAGGCAACTGAGAGCCTTTCCCGTGGCCCCCAGATACAGCAAATTGCCGTAGTCCAGGCGTGAGGTGACTAAGGCATGCACCAGCGACCGGCGAGCTGTAATGGGCAAAAGATCCAAGACCTTCCTCAGAGTTCTTAAAACTCCGAAGCATGCCCCCACCACTCGGCCAATCTGGGGGCCAAAGCCAAGGTCAACGTCCAACCACACCCCAAGATTCCTTACTTCCTGGCAGGGAACCGGTGTCTCTCCTAGGCAGGGTGGCCACCATGCCGACGACCAAACAGATGGGCATCCCCCCACCACGAGCACCTCGGTCTTACTGCCATTAAGTTTCAGGCAGTTGGCGGACATCCAGGTTGCCAGTTCTTACATGCACACTCTGAAATTGTCCACCACCAGACCAGGCACACGCGATAGGGATATTACCAGCTGCGTGTCGTCGGCATAGGACACAAGGCGCAATCCATAGCTTTCAACTATGGCCGCCAGCAGGGAGACATATAGATTGAACAAAGTCGGGCTCAGGGACGAGCCCTGCGGCACGCCCTGGCCCAACCCAATCTCCCTAGAATAGCACTCTCCCTGGCGGACCTGAAAGCATCTGCCTGTCAGGAAGGACCGAATCCACCCAAGCGCAGCCCCTGATACCCCTCCATCATTCAGACACTGTAGCAGGGTGGAATGAGCTACAGTGTCGAATGCTGCGCTTAGGTCCAAGAGGATCAGGGCCATAGTCTGGCCCTCATCCACTCCCTGCCGTATGGACTCTACTGCCATGAGCAATGCTGACTCAGTCGAATGCCGTGGACGGAAGCCGAACTGAGAGTCATGGAGTAGGGAGGCTTCTTCTACAAAGCCCATCAGCTGGAGGTTTACAATTTTCTCAGCAACCTTTGCCATGTATGGCAACAGAGAAATAGGGCGAAGATTGTCTAACCTGTCATAGCTGATGTTGGGCTTCTTTTGGAGAGGAAGGACTACCGCCCATTTCCAGGCATCAGGGACTGTATAGGTCCCAAAAAAGATGTTCAGGAGGTGGCGGAGATACGGCTCTAGTATATGCAGACTGCCCATCAGGCGACTAGGTGTAGTAGGATCTCTTGGGGAGCCTGATTTTATCGATCCACAGATCTGAATAAGTTTTTCAGTAGACGGGGTGACGAGTGTAGTTAACACCTGGTGTCCTCCCCTTACCCCGCATACTTCTGCAATTTCGGGGTCTATGGTAGCCCGACTTGGGAAGGCCAAATAAATAGTTGCTACCTTGTTAGCAAAAAACTCCGCTACTCGGTTACAACTGTCCACCGTACAGAATTCTTCAGGGACTGCTGCAGGCTTCCCGACCGAGAGTGATTTATAAATTAAAAACAATTCCTTCGAGGAGTTTTCTGCTTCCTTGATCCTGGTGTCATAATACACCTTTTTAGCCTTTCTAATTAATCTATGGTAGTTGCGCCTGCTTACAACATAGTCCATTCTAGTTTGAGTGCCAAAGTCTAATCTCCACTGCCTTTCTGCACGTTTGCATGCGCTCTTGGCCATGCGCACCTCTTCTGTATACCAAGATGTCGTTTTCAGGGCACGTCCTTCCGTTCTAATCAGGGCGAGCGGGGCAACCTGGTCCAGGGCAACCATAATGCGCTGGTTCAGCTTTCTCCACATCCTCTCCCCCCGGGTCACCCCCCATCATGAGTGCCTCATTAAACCTGGCTTGGGAAAAATTAGCCCATCTCCGTCTCGGGTGATGTAATGCTACCTGTTCCGGTACTCTAGCTCCCGGAATGTAGATCGAGAAGGGCACCAGGTAATGGTCCGACCAGGGAATAGGTATGGGGGTCGCGGCCTCCACCTGTCCCCTGTTGGCAAAGATAGGGTCCAATAAGTGGCCCTGCAAATGGGTGGGAAGTTTACCTATCAGCTCAAGCGGAAGCGCACTCATCGCTTTACAGAGGTCCCCGGCCATCTTGTCCACAGGATCGTCCAGGTGTAGGTTAAGATCACCCAGCACCAGGAACTTATCCGTGCGCAGGGCTACCTCTGTGATACCTTCAACCAGGCTATCGACGAATCTGGCAGATGGGCCAGGTGGCCTGTATATCAGGAGGCCCTTCACAGTGTACCCCTCATTGACTTAAATGGAGAACTCACCTGCCTCACTATCTGTGATAGCCGTCGGCTCCAAATGGCAGCGTAGGCCCTGCCTGGCAGCAATGGCTATTCCTCCACCTCTACCCTTCAGTCTATCTTGCCTTACCAGGGTATAACATTCCGGAATGGCTTTGATGGCCTCTGGGGAAGAGTCACAGTCCAGCCATGTCTCCGTAAAAAAGACTAGGTCGCATTGTTTTTCGCTAAGGAGATCATAAATATCTAGCCTGTGCTTGCGCAGCGACGGGACATTTAGCAAGCCACAAACCAGCTTGTGATGCTCTCTTTTATCCGTCTTAGACAGGTCAAAAGTAAACTGGCAGTGACTACAACCCGTATTCTCTTCAACGCTTATGCTATGCAGACAAGACCTGCTAGCGCACATGTTGCGGAAGGACAACAGGTCAGCTCTGCTCCAGCATGTGTGACCTCTCGGAGGGGCAGTGGGCATGGCCCTGGCCCGCGCCCGGCCGCGGACGGGCGCAGACGGGCTTAACTTAGGCGCAACTTCGGCGCGCCTTCGGCGCGCCCGCTGTCGATAACACATCCGCCTTATATCCCCCCAGCGTCCCAACAACTAGAGCGCTGCACAACGCTACTGGAAGTAGCTGGCTCGGACCTTCCACGCCCTCTGCTCGAACGGTGCTAGTCACCGGCGTCAGAACGAGGCGGGAAGGAGGGACGAGTCCAGCGCTGTTCGTACCGTTGCTGCCACTGCCTGCCTTCAGGTGAGAGAATCAGCAGAGCAGAGCAGAGTGCAAAGTTTCCCAGACCGGTGAGCAACAGTAAATATGCAGATCAAGCAGCATACGGGGGAGCGTACACGCTCACACTCACACAGTGTTCCTAATAAATTAAAAATGAGCTCACACGCTCTTGCAATTTAAAATGGTAGTAAATCACCAATGCGCCGGGTAACCGTGTTGTAAAAGCAGCAGGGACACTGCCACTGTCCACTTACCACTATAAATTTATCGATTTTTATGAACAGACCAGGTTCATTAGTCACCTGTAGTCCTTTAGGGATAATGCCATTTTTACAATATTCGATGAGGAAATCTGCGTGTAGCTAAGTTCTAAATATTTTTTTATTGTAATTCCACAGATTCTTCCATTGTTCATTAGCATCACTATCTATGGTAATTGACGATATATTGAGGTACCATTTATAATTTTATTAAATTGGTCCTCTGAAAACCCTATGTTTTCAATGTATCCATACTTTGAATGGAGAATAAAGCCTCCCCAGCTAACAAGCTGTACTGAAATATCAAAATCAAAAAGGGAGTTTACCCTAATTGTGAGAATAGGGACGGGGTAGCAAATAAAAAGAGCAATAAAAGTCCCTGAACTAATTCTTGGTAAAATTGTATTACCAAAATATAGTATGACCAGGAAAATATCCCCTGATGGATCATGTGCTATTAAACTGCCCTTAATCAAAACATTGTGAATTGCATTGAAAAACATATAAAGTGAAGGATTGCAACAAGGTAAAAAAGTAATCAATATATATATAAGTGAACAATGTATTACATCATATATAGAATTGTACAATAAGCACAAATTAAAACGTCTTGTCATAGAGAAATACACTTAAAATCAGAATACAAATTATACAAATAAAACACACGTTGTTTCTCCTATATGGGAAGGAAATAAAGAGAAAGAAAACTTAAATAAAAGTCGACGCCGAGTTTCGGTGGTAACTGTTTTTCTTCACCTTCTTCATGACAAGTTTAGTTAGACTAAAACAGAAGACGTTTGTTTAGATACAATTCATTGTTTGCAATCCTATCTAGAGTATTCAAGATCTTATGATAACATTCTTACATTTAAAACCACATCAAGTATTTTGCAGTAAGAAGCCTTTACCTTATTTCATATTCAAGACCACATATTTCAAAAACACAAGCAATTTTACAAGAGGTTTTTCTTAAAAGAAGAGAAAAAAGGGGAGAATATCACATGATCCAAAAAAGTCAAAACACAGGCACAGAAACCCACCTAATAGTCTTCTGAGTGAGATTGTAAATTTGATTTATTTATCTTAAAAGAATCGATGGAATGATATTTTACAGTTGGAAGGTGTGACCTTATCCAAAATAGGACCTATGGTACAAAAGGAACCTGCTGTATGTAACCATGAATAGCCCCATATTTAAAAAAAAATCTTTGATACAGTGGCTGGTACGTATAATAAACTAAATAAGCAAACGTTTGTGCTTTATGATATTCAGTTGGAGCCACCATCAAGTGTATAGTCAAGGCACTTTCTTCGATTTTGAGAAAGCCTCAAAACTAAAAGGCAGAAACAAACCATTCTTTATTTTTTTGATTTGATTTTGCTTTCATAAGATAAATGCTCTACTACCATATTATGGAATTTACCCAATTAAAATGTTCTTGTCTTGCTTAAAATGCGGCCTTGTGACTACAAGGCCGCCTATGATCATGTCAACCGCATTAGTCTTTGGTCAAAATTACGTAGTTGGGGGCTTCCTCAGCCCCTACTCAACTTGATCATAAATCTGCATATGGACATGTGGATACAGGTGAAGCTGGGTAATTGAAACTTCCTGTCAAGGCACATTCCCATGGAAGAAAACCTGAAACAGGGCTGTGTTCTAGCACCCACCCTCTTTAATCTGTACATAGCCGATTTAGTCCCACTGCTAATCTGCTGCAATTCACACGCCCCTAAATTAGGAGACACGGCACTACCCTGTCTCCTTTATGCAGATGACATAGTCCTGATCAGCAAAACAAAAGTAGGGCTGCAACAGCTCTTAAATACAGCGCAGGACTTCTCCCAAGCAAATGATTTAACGGTCAACCTCGACAAATTAAGAACAATCATAATTGGGGAAAAAGGCAACAAACAGCAGCCTGATTTTGGGGAGAGACAAGAATAGAAGACACGACAGAATATAAATATCTTGGTGTGAAGTTTGACACTGGTGATAATTTCTTGACACAGAAGAACAGCATAAGGCACAGAGGTTTAGTAATAGCAATCTCCCTAAAAGCATTAAACAAAAATTATCTGGCCAATCGATCCTGCCACTCGCTGAGGTGGTTCATGCAAAACTCTTACCAACAATCACCAACGGTAGCGAGGTACAGAAAGGCAGGGAAGCGAAAACCCTCGATGCCACAGTAACAACTGCATACAATATCATAAATATATTGCAATTTTTAAAAATCTGTTAATTTATTTTTAAATTTACAGTATTGTTAAATGCATTTAGGTCAATAAACTTACCTATACAATGGCAATATTTTAACCTGTGATTTAAAAAAAAAATTGCACCTTACTTTACAAGTATGTAAAGTTGATATTTTTGTTCTCGATATTTGTTTTCCAATATGATTGTAGCACAATGTTTTTGAGAATGATGTCCTGTCGGTCTACCTTCCTAAATAACCCTGCTAAAAGAAAATACATAGTCATCACCTGTGAAAAAGTTCTGATAAAACCGGACACAGTTATTTATCCTTCAAACTGCCGTAGTCCTTTCTCTGATAATGTATACAGCACCCTGTTATCACGAGTCAGAAATGTCGCACCTTCAAATATCTGGTGGCACTGGCAGTCCATGTGGCCTCAGTTGTTTTGCCATGGTAATATCTTTCAGCTTATTTTTTACACAAGGATATGTCAACTATTTCAGCTGGTATTGAAGTTGTAGTAAATTCCTAAGCACAAGTATGCAGCGCAATACTGGAAACGCAGCCAATCAGTTCTGGGTGCCATGAAATATTAATCTCAACCAACTTTGACTATCCTCATAGATGCCACTTCCTTCTTGCTGTGATGAATATAATGTTTGTATAGAATTAGCAGTAGCAAGAGACAGGTTGAATGTAGTTCGCTTTATAAGAGTGAAGTGGTGTTTTGAGTGCTAAACAGAAAAGTAAGGGGTTAAATGTTTTGGAGTCCGAAAAAGAGGCAATATGTTATGCATACGAAGTACATTAGTTGCTAGAGCTGCTGACTTTTGGACTGGGGGACCAGGTTCAATCCTGTTTTCAGCTTATCATCCCAATATTCTGGGCACATCAATTAATGCACCCAGGCCTAAAATCAGAACATCTTCGAATTTTATTGACATGTCCAGTAATTCCCTCAGGCCAAGTGTACCATATATAAAACTACCAAAAAAAGCAAAAGGATTGTCTTAGGATTTCGGAAGAGCTTGGGATGAGGGGTTAACAGAAGAAGGAGGTGAAGTGTGTTGACATCAATTGTTTGATGAGAGAGGGAAGTTCTGTGATAAAAAATGGTTTCAGAGTTGACAAGGAAGGAGTAGATGGGGAAAGCAATACCAAAATGTTTAGAGGGGAGATGATTCTTCTCTGAAAGTTCAGGGGCATATTTACAAGGTAAGTGGTGGAGTGAGGCTTTATCCTTCCTGGTTTAACGCCACACTCTGCCACTTCAGAAATGAAGAGCTGCACCCTATTTATAAAAAAATGGTGCAGCCCTGTGTTTTTCCCTGCACTGGTGCTAAACTTAGCAGCCTAGAGCCAATGCAGGCACCCTTGCACTTTAGTCCAAGGGTGTCTGCATTGAGGGGACCTACACATAAACAATCTTAAAATGCTGTTTTGTAACTTCTATGTGTGCTGCCCAATTCATTTGAAAAAACAAGATTGTTTATGTGCAGGATGGGGGTGTTTTGCTGTTTCCATGTATGCTGCACAACGCAGGACACATGAACACGAGGAGAAATTAAACATTTCTTCTCGTTGAGCCAGAAAAAAAACAGGTTTCCCTAGTCTTAATTGTGGCGCTGCCCCATATTTACACTGCCCTTGTCCGTATTGTTCATATTGCCCATTGCCATCCCCTTTCACGCTAAGCATAGCATGAAAGGGGGCCTTATATACAGGGCATCGTTAACCCATGTTAAGTGGCTTAACGCTGCCCTGTAAATAAGGTGAAGCCCCTATTGCCACAGGAACGTCATAAAAAGTGATGGTCCCACGTCGATAAGGGCTTGTAAATACGCCCCTCAGAGTTAGATGGACAGGGCAGGAGAAGTCTAGAGTGCCTGAGCAATGATTTAGCAGGTAGAGGGCAGGAGCTGGTGGCCGAGGGGCTAAGCAATGAAGGAATAGGTGGTGAATGTGAGACTGGGAAAGAGCAGTTAGAGTATGATCATTGTATGGAAAACGCAAAAAGGGGATAAAGGAGTCAGGCAGCATTTGAAAAGGTGAACACAACAGTAGGGGAGTGTAGGCAGGGTGAAGGAGTTGGGGAAGGTTGGTTAGCCTTAGGAAATTGCTAATGGGAGTAGGAAGTAAGGTATGGCTGGATGATATGGCTACATGGAGAAGAAGGAAGAGGGAAGTCACGTTCCCCATTTCCATATGTTTTCTGACAAATGGGTGTCAACACTGTATAGACTTTATTCAAAATGCGGGATTCAACATTATTTTCTACCAAGAACATTTACAGTATGGAGGGATAATTAGCTACTTGCTGCTCTATCTATGCTGTTACATGGCAAGCTATCGATTTTATTTGTTATAGTATAACACACATTAGTGATATCACTACACGCCCTTTTGAAGATTAAATTTATTGGTGTACTCTCAGACATAATTATATTAAGCGCTGCAATCCTTGACACTTATTGAAAGAAGCTAATCTAAAAAGAAAGCCCCAAATGTTATCATTCGTAAAGAATTGACATTGTAACTCCTTGCTGATAAGTCTAAAGTGTATGACTGCAATATCATTTGCTAAGGGTGACACAAGGTGAGGTCTTTTACAAGTAGCCAAATGCACAAAGAAAATGTCAAACTTTATTCAAGACTTTTTGTCAAATTGTACAATTTTCCGGGATGTACTTTTTCTACTTAGATCTTAAATTATATTATTATGCCAGAACCCCTGCCATTATCTGAATACTTGGGATTTTAAAACTAATAAAATGATTTCCATTTATTTTAAACACTAGTTATTTAGCCATTTAGGTATCGAAATGCACTCAGGAAACTATAGTAGAAAGTGGAATGAAGGAGAAGATAAGTTTCGCTTCATAAATATAGTTTCCTTGCTCTTTCCTCAATATAGGAAAGTAGTTGTGATTTCATATCTTATGCTTCCAGTTGTAATATCTCTCCTCAAAATGTGCTAAATTAAAATTGCATGCAGAATTGGGGCTACACCCCAATTTTGAATTTGAGGAAAGAATTATGCTAGTGCCTGGTAACGAATCCCAGCCTTATTGAAACCTCAGAGAATGAACACAGTCAAGTTTAAATCACAGTACATTCGTAACTTCTTTTAAAAAGTTGTTCTGTCTCAATTTATGCCCAGATAGTTTCACCACATATTATAGAGTTCAGGAAATATGTACGATTAAAACATGAAAACAAGTATAAACATATACTCAAATAAATATATATGTAAATATATGTATATATACATTTACTGAAAAAAACAGGTTGCAGGGACGTTATGATTATGGTCAGATTTCACATGCAGAAAGCCATAGAGATTCAGTAGTTACAGTTACCTGGGCTAATTATGCCTTACACCCCAGCAATGTACTGCCTGGGACCTCAGATATTACATCAATCATGACATGGGCAGTAACATCACTGATGACACCTCGAATTACATCACTGATTACATCATCTAGTGAGTGTAAGTGTTTTGTAAACGTTTCTGATACTTGAAGTTATATACTAAGCTACTATGTAAGTTAAATTACTATTCTTTTTGTACTACTAATGAGTGATACTATTTTTAACTTGTCATTGGAGAGACGGTGGTACTATCAGTGTGTGGGTAGAAGTCTAAGTGGCTGTATGGGTGGCTGTATGGATCTGTCAGTGGGTATGTGAATGGCTGAATAAGTCTGTGAATGGGTTTGTGAGTGGTTTTCTGGGTGTGTGAGTGTCTGTTTGAGTGGTTGTATGCTTGTATGAGTAGGAGTCTGAGTAGCTGTGTGAGTGGTTGTATGGGGAGTGAGTAGGTGTGTAAGTGATTACATAGGTGTGTGAATGGTTGTGCAGGTGTGTGAGTGGTTGTATGGGTGTGTGAGTATGTGAGTCGTTGCTTGGGTCTGTGAGTGGTTTTGTGGGTGGGTGAGTGGATGTATAGGTCTGTAAGTGGGTGCGTGAATACTTGTATTGGTGTCAGTGGGTATGTGGGTTTAAAGGTGTGTGTGTGAGTGATTGTATGGGTGTGTGACTAAGTGTGTGAGAGGTTGTATGAATCTATGAGTTGGTGCGTGGGTGGTTGGGTGGGTGTGTGAGTGGCAATATGAGTGATGCTGTAGATGATGTCATCAGTGATGTGATTTGAGATGTCATCAGTGATGTCACTGACCATGTCAGAGTGATGTAATAAGTAAGGTCATATCCAATGCATTGCGGGAGCGTAAGTTATAGTTAGCTAAGGGGACTAAAACTGCTGAATTTCTATTGTTTTGTGTATGTGAAATGGCTAAGGTTTTTTTTAAATTCTTTTTCCTTACCATAACGTCCCTGTAAACTTTGCTTTTCCCAGTCAATTTCTACAGTTTTTAATGTTATTTCCTAACTTTTATGTCCCTGTAACCTTTGATTGTTTTAGTAACTTTCAAAAGTTTTTTCATATTATTTCCTAACTATAATCTGTAACCTTTGAGGGGGCTGTGTAAGTGGGTGTAAAGGTTGATGAGTGGGTTTGTGAGCAGCTTTATGGGTCTGTGAATAGATGTGTGAGTGGTTTTGTGGGTCTCTGAGTGGCTGTATGAGGGTGTGTGATTGGCTGTATGGCTGTGTGAGTAGCTGTATAGATCTATAAGTGTGTATGTGTGAGTGAGTGGGTATATGAGTAGATGTATGAGTAGTTTTGTGGGTGTGTGGGTGTCTGTATGGGTCTGTGAGTGGGTGTGTGAATGGTTATGTAAGTGTGTGAATGGGTATTTGAGGAGCTTATGGGTCTATAAGCAGGTGTGTGAGTGGTATTGTTGATGTGTGAATGGGTGCGGACGTGACTGTGTTGGTGTGTGATTGCCTGTATCATCTGTGAGTAGATTTGAGAGGGGCTAAATGGGTGTGTGAGTAGGTGTCTGTGTGGGTGTATCATAAGCTGTGTGTTGGTATGCAAGTGGGTTTGTGAGTGGCTGTATGGGTCTGTAAGTGGGTGTGTGATAGGCTGTATAGGTATGTGAATGGGTTTGTGAATGGCTATATGAGTCTGTAAGTGGGTATGTGATAAGCTGTATGGTGTATGAGTGGGTGTGTGATAGTTTTGTGTGTGTGAATTGCTGTGCAGTGGGTGTGAGAATGGTTATGTAACCTGCTAGATCACTTTTCTTCTCAGCCATTTCCATATTAAAATGTTCTCTGAAGTGCTGAGTACAACTTGCCTCTACAAAACTGCCTTGCAATCATTTTTTGATAGTAAATTATGTATTGCAAGAGGCAACATTCAATTTCTCTTCATAACACATCACTCATGGGAGTTAAGATGCCTCAGAAAAGGGCATAAAGATGGATGGACTGCGTACAAATTACTGCTGCCCAGATGATGGCAACGTTTTCTGCAGGGGTTCACTCCGTGAGACATCTGTTCTTTTACTGAGATATAATCATGGTGTGGCTGTTCCAGCATATCGTTTTACTGCTCTGTACTACAGGGTAAGTCTTTTTCCTTTTCTTGGAGACTCAAATTCCTATGGAGTTCACTTAGGCAAAGTTTTGATACCATCATGTGTTTGGACTCTGCGCCAACATCCCTGAATGAGGGGCGTGTCCTTATGGTCGCGGGTAATGCGACACCATTATGAATGAAAGTATATGACTATGAAGCCAGTTGGATCATTTATGGATTGCATCTCCTAAAGCAAAAAACAATATGAAAGCTGGGGCTGAGCCTCCTCACACTGGTAAAGTTTACTGCTGGCAGTCCCAAGCCTTAGATTTAGTCCTAAAAAGTAAATTGTGGAATGATTGCAACACAACTGATTTAGTTACCCATCAGTGACTTTTTCAGCAGAGTCTACTAATTGCCTTTTCCTTAGCACTACCATTTGACTTGATAGAGGGTAATGGAAGGTGGAGACAGCAGTATCTTTGCTTTTCGGAAAGAATCTTCCAATCATGTGAATGTACAAGAGTGCATCAGCTCCTATCTTAACCTTGTAATGTGGATGCAGTGAGCATTGTGTGCCTCTGGGTGGCTCGTGGACCAAGCAGCCAGTGCCGATTGAGGAGCGAGCTCGGTACAAACACATGCATGCCTGATCCTGTATTCCGGGTGGTCCCGGGTGTGCAGTGCACAGCGAGGCGCTAGGTGCCGTGGAAATGATACCTGATTGAGGCCAGGAGTGGCGACATGACCTGCCGGGGTGAGTCAGGGACGCGGAAGGACTGCTTGTGTGCACAGACCCTTCCTGATCTCTGGCAGACTAAAAGGTGCTGAGATTCTCCCACAATGGGGTATTAATTGACTCACCTGCATCGCTGCTGTACCTTCATTCCTGATCCTTGCCGCCACTGCCATTTGGGGTCATCTTAGGGGCTGAACTACATTGCCGAGCAACCCTTGCAGCATGCACGCCACGGATGACAGGAGAAAGCGCCAGGAGGAGCATAAAAGCTTACAGAACAACCGCTGTGCCCTGGCCCAGGCCACACACATCAGAGGCCGAAAGAGGCTGGGCTATATTCTTTTTATTTTTATCTTTTAAATTAATTGTTATGTATCCAGCCATGATCTTTGATGATATTGTCAGACAACTGTTTGGTTGTTATTAATTGTGTTGTAAGGTAGGGCCTTAACAAACATGACAACATCCAAAGTTGGTCTATGGGTAGTGGGTACATTGAACACCTTCCCTTCAAGGGCTGAATCGGTGCTCATGCATGAAATTGAACTAACTTAGTGCATATTGTCCTTGGATCCTCAAGTGCCACTTAGTCGACACACCCTTAGCACTTTATTCTCACAAACAAGCCCGGTTGACAGAGTATCACGTAATAACAGGTTACACTCTCCATGTTCTGAGCTCACTAACGTCCAGGAGACAACTGAACCTTCAAGTTACTTTAGTTAAGCCAAATGTAGTTACGAGGGCCCAGAAATCCAAATCAAATGCGGATGTAGCTCAGCACTGCCGCCAAAGAAAAAAAAAGGGCAGGCAGTAACTAAGTCATACAAACAAAGCCACCTTACATCTTAATTATTAGGTGGTAGGAATAACCAAGTGGACAGGGAGACTACACTTGAAGCATATCAAATCATAGTTCCAGCAGAGAGGGTTCCCATGCCGATGTTGCCCCACAACTTGGAGGAGGGTTTTTGGGATAAACTGGAAACTGTAATTACCACACAATTAAATCCTATCCTTCAAAAACTAACTGACATCGAGAGTAGGTTATCATGCTTAGAAAAACAATCACTCAGCGGTTCCTCATTACCTATAGAGCTTAGGCCTAGGCTAAGCAAGACCGTGGGTGGGGCCAATACAGGGGATGTTTACAACCCAGAACCTTTTCGAAAAACGATGATACAAGAAGGGTCTCACCAAGGCAGGTATGAAAGCAGTCGCCCCCAAGTCACTGTGTCTTCATCTCATATAGAAGGATACTCCCAAAATGATTGTCAGTCTATAAATCCCCCAAACACCCGAAAAGCGAATAGGGCATGTAACAATGTTGATGAAAGGTCTCAAAGTTAGGCACCCCTGTAGCTGGTCACTCAGGTCACCTCCCTATCAGTGGCATACATTCGAATTTACATCTGCCTGCAGAAACAAAATTCTACTTTGTTGTCTTAGCTAATGTTTCCCCACTGTTGCCTGGTGATAGGGAAGACTGGCCATCTTTGAGGAATAAATCATTGCAATATGTAAACGCAAAGACAGGTATAAACAATAAACTTTTATTCTCTAACAAATAAGTCACTAGCGGGGATTGCATTTTATTGAACTTCAGGCCACTAGGCCTGGTAAGAACCATATTAGATAGGTTGGTTAACCAACCCATAAATGAGTTAAGGATCTCTATATTACCATTTGGTTTTTCTATCAGCCACCCTGATTACGACCGCATTTAGTGGAAGAAGAGAGCTTGTTAAGGACAAAACAGTATCCACAGTTTCCACCCTGGTATCACGGAAATCGCTTTGAGCCGTTAAGTGGTCTCGCAGACATAGACTGACTAAAGCTAAAAACGAGTGAACCAGAGGACAATGCCCATGTATCTGAGAATACTCCCAATGTAGGTGGGAGTTTTAAAGAGTATATACCCTTTGTAGACCCCAAACATAACTACTGCCCACTGCCGCAGTCACATAATAATGGCTTGTGAACTACTGGGACTACTGGGATAAATTTGATTGCCACTCAAGTTGAACGACCCTCTAATAGGGGGAATGGCCATTTCTTACACGCACAAAATTGTCAGCCTAATAGCCGCACCTCCGTCTAATTTCTTGGAACGTTGAAGGTATTTCTTGAAGGTTATTAGACGAGACATGGGTCCACTATGTCAACACCTTTGACAATATTTGTATACAGGAAATCTGGAGAAGGGATGATGCCTCTTTGGGCAGGTACACTTCATTAACTGTCCAAGACAAACCATCATTGGCTGGGAGGGCAAAGGGAGGCCTAGCGACCCTAATTTTGGTGCAGTATGAGTCACTAAAAATAAAAAAAAGTAATTGTCTCCCCATGGTACCAGCTAATCTTGTGTTTTAATTTGACTAATGTACCTATATTTTTAGTCAATCGGTATTACAATATCTTTGATACACAGAATTTTGGAGTTAACAATTCGCTCGACATGGAGATTGCAAGTGTGGCAGTGAAAGTCTCGCCTTTGTATATTATTTAGGTAGGAGACTTTAAATACACCTTATATCAGCATAGTGGGAGCAAGGTTTGTGGAGTAGTAGATACTAATGATCAATCTCTGACACACTTTAAACATACCCCACAGGTTGATGCGTTAAACTCCATTATTGTAGTAAATGTAAATGTAAATGTGTTGGACTTGTAAAGCGCACAGCTGCCCATGAGCGTCCCGGCGCTTGCTTAGGGAACCCGTCCTGGTATTCCCCTTTGAGAAACCCCTGGCAGGGTGTCCACAAGGTGAAAGCCAGGCATCCCGCCGCGAGGGGCCGTAGTGGAGATTAAGCAAGCTATTGCCCAGAGTCGCAGAGTGTGACCCCGTGAGTTGAGTAGGCACCAGAGCGAGAATTGTCGAGTCCGTGGAATTTTGAGCCCGAGACCCGCGAAGGTGGGGAATCGAACCCTGGTCCACGGTTGATCTCAGCTTCCGGGTCCGCCGCCTCTAACCACTGAGCCACGCTTCTCCACACCACTGAGCCACGCTTCTCCACGAATGACTTACGTATGATTCATACGTATGATTCATACTCTGGTTAGCACCCCAGTGGTACAATATCCAACATTCCAGGGTGCAATTGATTTTCTGCTGATCTCTAGTAGGTATTTGGACCTTGTTGATAATTTTGCAGTTGAACCTAACCCTGTCAGTGATCATAATCATCTTACTGTCTCCTTACATATTGTGGCGCAAAAGTGCAAGGTCTCTGATGACGTAATAAAATGTAATCACAACCAAGGAACAAGGTTAAAACGAAACGCAATAAACCACAAGGTTTTTTATGAGTCTATTATTAAAACAAACCTAACATGTGATAACCTGCTTAACTGATACTTCCCAGCCAGATGCTATAATACAAAGTTTTGAAACTATTTTTGATGACGTGACCAAGAATTTGCTTAGACCGGTGAGAAAAGGCAGTCTCCCTGAATTAAGATGGTTTAATTCTAAGTGTTATGCAGTGCAAAATAAATTGAAGAAGGCGTTACAAACAGTCCCCTGTGATAGGGATATGATGAAAGTAGACGGACAGACCTATAAAAAGGTAATTGAGCAAAAACAGGATGCATTGAGAAGGCAGCCCTGGGATGATCTCGAAAGGGCAAGTGCCCTCAAGGACTTTAGGAGCTTTTGGGAGGTGCTAAGTCACCCACTTTTCACTAATGAAACAAGGAGCATAGATACTAACATAACTGGGGCGGCTTGGGAGACCCACTTCTCCAATGTATTTAACCCAAAGAGCGTCTTTTCAAGTGAGTGTGAGCATGAAATAAGTATCAACATACAAACTGCACAACAGCTCAGTACATCACCTTCTTTAAGTGAAGTAGAGGAGGTCCTAAGAAAGGGTATTCCCATAAAAGCTCCAGGGCCAGACGGCGTGCTCCTGGATCTATTTAAAAGTAACCCCCAACTATGGGCTCCCTTGTTACTTAAGGTTTTTGAAGCAGCAATTGTGGGCCGTATTCCATCATCATGGAAAAGAGCAGTGGTGGTGTCAATTTTTAAAAAGGGCAATAGAAATAACCCTACATGCTACACGCCGATTTTTCAAATAGATGCCTCATGCAAGTTGCTTGGAAGGGTAATTCTTGCATGCCTGTAGTCATGGGCCAATATTTCTGGCCTCACAATGAATACCCAATTTGACTTCAGGGAGGGAAGGGGAACGATGGAGCAGTGCCTCAACTTGTCTATGATTATGGGCAAGTACATGAAGGCCAGGGCTGTCCCAATCTACTTGGCCTTCATGGACTTGTCCAGTGCCTACGACACGGTTTGCCGGGGAAAATTGTGGTCACTAATGGACACTATGGGATTTGAAGAACCGATTGTTACCCTGTTGCGCAGATTACATGTATCTACTACTGTATCGATCTGCTACGGCCCAGGGGGAGCAAAGACTAAGTCAATTGCCTCAACTGAGGGAGTATGCCAGGGCTGAATATTAGCTCCCTTCTTATTTTTAAAATATACTACTTGTTTACAACATTTTTTATTACAACAACACTTGGATTTTCCAAGAATATGAGGAAAACAGTTACCATTATTGTCCTTTGCGGACAATACAGTCCTGATGACCCTAACATCCTATAGTCTAGAAAAATGTTTGAATGCATTTACTGAGTTTATAACAGGACTGGACCTTAAGGTTAATTTTAGGAAAGTAAAACATGCAAATATGTAGTAAATGACAGAGCTATTGATAAAGTGCCAAATTTTACGTATTTGGGGAATGTTTTTAATAACAAACTGTGCTGGGACCACTTGATCACAACAAGGCTACAACAAACTAGTAGAACTATAGAGGGGCTTTTTCATTTTGCCAGCAAACTTGGTAGCAAGCCGATAGCTGAAATGAAAACACTGTATAAATCTAAATGCCTGTTAGTGGCCACTTACGGGGCAGGAGTATAGGGATACCATAAAAACTTGCAGATTCAAATATTAGAGAACACATTTTTAGAAAGACTCTAACTTATTCCCAGTAGTTCCTCCTCTTTATTTAATCATTCCGAGGTGGGTTTATAGCACAGAATGTATATTGCCCCCTTGCTTTTATGGGGAAAAATTTAGACCTCAGAGGACCTAATATTTTCAAGCGGTATTTTAAGAGACTTCATGAATCCTGACAATGCAATGGCGGTCCCTTGGTTATGCTATGTCAAGGAAACCTTCTATAAGATAGGCCTTGAATTATTTTATGATAACCCGGAGTCTATCTAACCCAATATGAAAATGGCCATTAAAAACGTATATTATACGGTTTCGAGCATGTCTAACCAGTTCAGTGACACAGTGGATTGTGCATTTTTAAATCAGCAACAATTTTATTTGTCTTTTACCATGCAGATTCATTCATGTTTTCTAATGACTAGATTCTGTTTAAGCACATTGCACTTTCTTGTGGCTTTTCCGAAACAGGTGGGTTGGTGTGAGAGACTTCCATCCTGTCCATGTTACAATGTAGCCCAACAGAGCATAATGAACTTGATGCTTTTTTTCCACACTCTCTAAATAACCAAGAGCCATTTTATTAAGTCAATTGTAAGGGATATTCGGCCCTGTTCTTACAAAGAGGGTTTTCATTATTTGAGGTCGATATCAACTGTCACTATCTTCAGCTCTGTGCTTAGATTTATCAAAATTGTCTTTTTAATTAGGAACCGTTACAAACTGTAAATTGCTTTTATTGAGTCTTCTTAACCTGGTATTAACTTTTGTGTATTGCTTTCTAAACTGAGTGTAGAAATTATTTTTTTAAATCAATGTATGATTTTATTGTAAACTTTTATGATTCTTTTGAATCGAATAAAGTTATTTGACTGACAAAAAAAACACAAAAAATCTTGTAATAAAACCGCCTGCTCCTTCACAGATATATTTGTTTTATAATAGTTGAAGACACCTTACCCCTGGTTTGTAGTGGCATGCATCATAATAAGTAACTTCCCCTCGCTTTAGTAGGTGGCTCTACCACTAGTTGAGAACGTGTAATAGAGTGTTTCTTCTGTATAAGTGCAGGGGTACATTTTATATACAAATGTCTAAGGGTATACCCCTAAGGTATCTCTTTATTCCATGAATACCCATGTCAATGATTTGTGTATCCATAGAATAGTGTTTCTTGTCTACATGTTTCAGCCATTTCTAATAAGCCCATGTGAGTCTCTGACTCTCTTCAGGGCTAATCACATCCCTGGGTGCCTGGCTGCAATTGTTTCTACAAGAAATGCACTAAAAGTAGAGGTGTAAATCTCTCATACCTGTTTGTCATGAAAACCTGTGGAGGTAAACAAAGAAGATGTAATCAATATATAAATATCATATCATGTATTTCAGTTTTTTATTCAGGGGGATTTTCTCCATTAAACTCACAGTAAATGCAACACATTTTGAATACTTATAAACAAAATTCATCTAGGATAAACTAACATGAAGATGATTGCCAGACAAGGTACCTGAATTCAATTACAGATGTATGTTCTCATTATATTTTAACAACCAGCAAGCTGAGTACAAAAAAATGTTCAAGCCAAAGAAAATAAAGCCTTTAATATCTGATGGAAAAATCATTTGTACAGATTCAAGATCCCTTCTTCCCATGTTCTGGCATATCAGCCAAATCCATTTCCACTGTATTTGTTAATGTAGGGGGTGTCTTTTACTTTCCCCTTTCTTCTTCAATCAGATACAGTCCTACTGCTTCCTTGTGATCTAAATTCTGCTAACTGTCTGGCAGTTTCTTACTTGTTATGCTACTAAGACTCTCTGTCTTGCCCTTCTCCTCCTTTGCCTTGGCTATAGCTCTACTCTTGTTATTGGTCTCCCTGCCTACCCCATGACTTTGTGATCTCAATTAAATTATTTCACACCAAATTATTTTTCGCCCTTCTCTTACTGTTTCTGATTTCATCTCCATTATTTTTCTAAGTTGGGTTTCATTTCTTCCTTACATTCTCACTTGCATTGTTTCTCTCCGTTTCAAATTGAGGTATGGTCTTCCTGTTGTGGTCTTTTCTCCCCAGATAAACATTACGTTGCCTATTGAAATATTATATCATCACCTCCCTGAAGTTCTCATCTATCTTCCAGTTCATGATAGGGGCTGAAGTTATAGCTAAATTACTAAATTATAACTAGTGTATTTCAGCGTTCTTTAGCCTTTTCTACAGTGCTAAACCTTTTGCAATGGCTACATAAATTTGGATACAATTAAGCAAACACTTATTTTTATTTATGCACGAATTACTAAATGTAAATTAAGATATATATTATATATTATGGTTTCTTTGTGGGAGTACTTATGATACAGAAATACTTGTGTGACATGCCATGGAGGGTCTCGGGACAGAAAATGGACATCAATTGTGTCGTACTTCTAAGTATTTGGATGCTGTTACATGGTATATTGAAGTAATCTATGAATGGATGTCAGCTTAGGTAGGGTGGGCTTCAGCATTTTTAGGATTTTGTAGTGTCAAATTGTTGATTATATGATATTTAAAATGTAGACGTAAAGATGTCAAAATGATACTTTGATGAGCAATAACTGTAGATTTGTTATGTGCTGTTTTTTAACTGGTGCAAGTAATATTTTTGGAAGTGATATTACTAAATGATTGTCTTTTTTTTTTCTAGAACCTGACAGGCTGATATTGAGGATGCAGAAAAAGATCACCAATATCCTTTGTAGGAGGGGCAGGATGATCATGCAGCTGTTGGGATGTGCAGTGTGTCAATTTCGTTTGTCAATTACTTCTACTACATCTGTTAAGGTAGCCTTTCCTTGCTTATAAGTCCAGTCCCCAAACCTTTTTGAATTATTTACCTTTCCATATTTCTGTCTTTGACTCGCTGTCATTGAAATGAATGGGTAGAAAAAGACATGTGTGGCCAGTGCCACCATTATCCCACTACTTTGCTTTATGTTTTTTCTTCCCATGCCTTCACTTACACTACCATTAACCATGTGACCCAAACTGTCAATAGCCAAACCTAAATCTATCCCAAGCTGTGACATTTAATACCTTACCTAACACCCACTTGCTCCTTAACCCAGTAAAAAAATGTTTGTTGTGCCTGTAATGAATTAGGGAGTAGGGTGTTGTCTGGGGAGTGAGGTTAGAGGTGGGAAAGAATAGGGCCACTGGAATTATCATGTATCAATAGTTTTCCAAAACTCATGCTACCCTACCAGTTTAGCTCTAAAATATATATATACATATATATATATATATATATATATATTACCTACTGGCGGTCGCCAGTAGGTATATATAGTTAGGATTTTTTCTCTATGGGATTTTTGAAAATTCTATGTCTAATAACTTTGGCGTTTGTGGACGGAATTGGCTGAAATTTTCAGGAAAATGGCACATTTTGTTTCTGAGCAGCCCCTGAAAATTGGGGGGGGGTTCGTCCAGGGGGGGTCGAGAAAAAAGGGGGGTCCCAAAACGTGTTTTTAACATTGAGTTTTCCATAGGGCGGTTGGCCTCACTTTTAGCCCGAACGGCTGAATGGATTTGCACGAAACTTGGCAAAATTGTAGGGACTGGTAGCCCGATGTGCCTTTTGTAGGTCTCAATATATGTGCTCCAGTGGATTTTGAGAAATTAACGTTTAAAAAAAGATATATATCTGTAACAGCGGACCGGGCAGCGCTCCAGTTCGCGTACTTTTCGCGCAACGGAGCTTTGTGAAGCGAAGCTGATTGGTTCTCCGGCGTCTGTAAACATTCCAAACATTCCGTAGCGGCCGCCATCTTGTCTCTCGGTAGGATCGAGAGACAAGAGGAGGCCAAAGCGAAGGGGCAAATGACCATAAGGGGGCATAGTAGATCCTCCCTGACCTCTTAGGTTTGATGTACCATTTTGCCAAGTTTGGTGTAATTCCGTTCAGCCATTCAGGCTGTAGACGTATCTAAATGTCAATAATCGAACGGCTGAATGGATTTGCACGAAACTTGGCAAAATATTAGGGACTGGTAGCCCGATGTGCCTTTGCTAGGTCTCAATATATGTGCTCCAGTGGATTTTGAGAAATTAACGTTCAAAAAAAGATATATATCTGTAACAGCGCTCCGCTTCGCGTACTTTTCGCGTTACGGAGCTTTGCGAAGCTGATTGGTTCTCCGGCGTCTGTCAACATTACAAACAGTCCGTAGCGGCCGCCATCTTGTCTCTCGGTAGGATCGAGAGACAAGAGGAGGCCAAAGCGAAGGGGCAAATGACCATAAGGGGGCATAGTAGATCCTTCCTGACCTCTTAGGTTTGATGTACCATTTTGCCAAGTTTGGTGTAATTCCGTTCAGCCATTCAGGCTGTAGACGTATGTAAATGTCCTGTGGAAAATTGCATGGGGAAAACACATTTGAAAGTGTTGAAATTTAGAACCAATTAAAATGTTACTTTGGTTTTGTATTTGTGTGTGATGAAAGTTAATTGGTTATGTATATATCTCAATTGAGAGGAAACCACAGCCATTTTGTGATACTACTGTCTGAGGTACATTTGTGAGGAATTTTTGGTGGTGAATTTCTGGTGTTTGATTTACACAGTACTAACACTTCTCCTACTTTTAAAAAGGTGAGTTGTTAATTTGTAAGGGGAACTATGTTGTACACTTGAAGATAATTTGAAAAATGTTTTCTGTTATTTATTTGCAGTCCTTCTGTTATACTAAATACTTGATAAAGTTAGTTTTATATTATGTATTACTAAAAACGATAAATGAAAGTGATTATTTTTTTCTGCAATTTACAGCAAGCAATTTCAAAATAAAATGGCTCACAATGAAGAGACCGTGGCAATTTCTTTGTAAGGGGATCTATGTTGTACACTTGAAGATAATTTGAAAAATGTTTTCTGTTATTTATTTGCAGTCCTTCTGTTATACTAAATACTTGATAAAGTTAGTTTTATATTATGTATTACTAAAAACGATAAATGAAAGTGATTATTTTTTTCTGCAATTTACAGCAAGCAATTTCAAAATAAAATGGCTCACAATGAAGAGACCGTGGCAATTTCTTTTGCATTGTCCACTACATTGATTGAAATTGAGAGCACCAATAATGAAATATTGTCACAAGGAGGAGATGACTTGTATGATTTCATTAGATTGATTGAAATTGACAGCACCAATAATGAAATATTGTCACAAGGAGGAGATGACTTGAATGATTCCACTACATTGATTGAAATTGAGAGCACCAATAATGAAATATTGTCACGAGGAGATGACTTGAATGATTCCACTACATTGATTGAAATTGACAGCACCAATAATGAAATATTGTCACAAGAAGGAGATGACTTGAATGATTCCACTACATTGATTGAAATTGACAGCACCAATAATGAAATATTGTCACAAGGAGGAGATGACTTGAATGATTTTTTTGATCAATCTGTTGATGGCGAATTTATCGAATGTTTGGAGACCATAGAGTTACAAGAATCATCATTGCAGACTTTTAATGAGGAGATTCCAGATGAGATGATTGAAGAGGAAATTGCTGATGAGGACATGTTACTAGTTCTTTCAAATTTAGAAAATTCTGAAGAATACATTTATATTTAGAAATTAAAAATTGTTTGAGACATTATTCATTTTTATTTTTAATTTATGAGGTTGTAGCGAAGTGATTGTAGTATAAAATGAGACTTATAGTATAGAGTGCAACATTTTTATGTTACATGGTAAGTTTACTCATATTTACTTCCCTTCTCCCACTATATTATCTCCAATGTGTATTTGACATCTCTTCTTCATCTCCGGCCTCCTTTCTCTCACTGTGTGTCTCTGATGCATCTTATCGCTGCTATTTTGTGTAATTACAGAAGAGAGTAAAATAAAATAGTTCGGAACGTGAAAAGGGGGCAAAGTAGAGTACCCCTCACCCCCTAGGCCTTCTCAGGCGGTCCCAAAAGGATCAGTTTCTGCTTTCCTGAGAGATTATGGTATGAGTTCCATATACCACAATAATTTGCATTACAACATGCAAGATATATATCTCCTATTACCAACTTTTGGAGATATTCGCGCTAAGCGCGAATATCTCCAAAAAGTAACACCTGCCCTGAGCAGTTCTTAGCCATGTTATCCAATGGGAGGTGGATAACATGGCTAAGAGCATTAGCTCGGTAATGCATGAATATCGCTGACTCTTTAGCGATATTCATGCATTGCGGCCGTTTTTTATCGCATTTGCGATAAACCTTGATAATAGCAAGGTTTATCTTCGATAATTTCTGACGATGCTTAGCGGTAAAAAATTCGTTGGTAAGCATCGTTAGCGATAAATATCGCTTAACTTTGGTAATATGCACCAACGTCTGTTAACGTTCGATTCGAAGGAAATGAGGAAGTGTTGAAAAACATTGTTTGCGCCATCTTGCCTTTTTTGAAATGCCACACTTTTGTCGTGCACGGCAGCCATTTTAGATGCCTTGACCAGACCCACTCTCTGCACGCTGTCGATTCGTAGCATGGCTCCCCACCCTCGCAAGCATCTTCCCCAGGCACTGGTCACCCCGCTCTCTGTCTTATGCATGGGCAATAAACCTCCCCCCATCTGCGCTGCTCTTCCCTGAGAATCACACTCTGTGCCCGCCCGACACCTCCCTTTCGCCCTATTCACTACCGCACCCTCTGACACTCCTCTTCCTCTGTGTCCGATTGTCCAGGCTATCAGCTAGCCCTGCAGATGTAGTTTATGGCTCCAGCTGTAAAGAATCACCCCTCTTTAAAGGAGTTATAGTAGATCAAGGCCCACACCCGATGAGATCCGTCACACCACACGTGTTCCTACTATCTGACAACCATCCTGTATTGTGATTGGGGAGGGGACCGAGCCTGAAGCGGAAGATTCTAGGAATGACTCTTTGTACATCAAAGTTTTTACAATTATGTGTCACATTAAAAATATATAGCACTCCAACAAAGTAGTAGGAATATAAAACTTTAATAACATATAAATATATACAACAAAACAAAAACAGTAAAAACATTTAAACAACGAAGAGACCGTGGCAATTTCTTTTGAATTCCTGATGAGGACATGTTACTAGTTCTTTCAAATTATGAAAATTCAGAAGATGTTGCCTGGGGGTGGGTCGTCAGTAGCAGTCTGTTGTGCGAATAGTTCCAAGGCAGCAGAACGCGCTGAAATCTAGATGGCACGAAAGTGATGTCTAGTAAGTTGCCGCCCAGCAAATAACGGCGTGGGGTGCCGCGGGGGTGAGTGAGTCCAGTAGGCACCACAGCTATTCTTACCGGCATTGCAGAATTACTGCTGGGGACAATGCCTGTGCTGTAGCAGGGTCACAGCAGAAACAAAAAGGATTCTGTTGAAGATGTTGTTGGTTTTCAATTTGAAAACAGTTCTGGTGTCAACTGCTATGGTAATGTAGTGGTTAATGTTTTGTTTTCTCTAGAAAATGTAAAAGAGGGGGAGGCAGTCCAAAGTTCCGTTAAAAGGGCAAAGGAAAGGATCGGTGGTTTGAACTATCACTCAAAAATGGGAGGGGGTGCAACAATTTTTCCTACCGGGTCACACTGTGCTTTCACCGGAACTGAGGTCTGCAGGATTCTAGTAATTCAAAGTGAGGCTGGCGCCAGCATGGGAGCGCCGACGTCCCGCGGATACAGTTTCGTCACTCCACGGGCGATCATGGCAGTCATTCCCCATCGGGGGTCGGAGACTCCCGCGGCTCCTTCTAGAATCTTCAAGGTCGTGGAGGACTACGGTGGTGGAGTCAACCAGTGACCGGGCCATTTCTTCATGCTGGGCCCGCTCTTGCCAGATCGATCGCCATTTTGAGAGTTCGGCAGCTACCGGCGATCGCGGGGTCACATGAGCGGACGGGCTCCACCCTGCCGGGCGAGACGTTGCAGCATCGCCACAGTGGACGAACCCTTTTCGGGGCGCCTGGAGCGCTGAGGGTGCAGCTGGGAAGCCTTCACCTGAGGAGGCGGGAGAGGCCTGTTCGCACCGTCTCTCCCTCCCAGTGCACCCCACGGCGCCCCGCTTGACATTTGTTATGGCCGGTGGCGATGAGGACGGGGGGGGGTCGGAGGCATGTGCAAGACATCCCCCCCAGTGTTGTCAAAGCCATTTTTGAAGAAAGAAGTGGTGCCTGGCGTGTTGCCGCTGCTATTACGAAGGAGAAAAGAAAAAATGTCCCGTCCGTCTTTGGGCCGGGCTTCCGGTGGATGTCGGCCGGACGCCCCTGGCTCTGGCCCCATGAACGGGTTCCTTGGTTTATCGGCTGCAGCCGGATCCCGTCGGCCTCGGCCCCCCGACCGTTGGTGGCCGGACCGGAAGAGCATGTGGCGGGACTACCTGAAACTCTCAAGGGCCACCGCGGCCGGACTGGGAGAGAGAGGGGAGGGTCGAGGAGACATTCCCCCCCCTGCAACTCTTCAGCGTTGTAAAGGCAATCCCCTGGCCGGGTCCCGCTGGCCTCGGCCTCTCCTCCGGCTACACCCTACGTTAGGATCTCCTGGCCGAGGCGTGGCAGCAGGACCCGCCTTATATGGGCTGCTCCCGGCTGGGCGTAGCCGCAACCCTGCCCCACCTTGGAAGTTTCCAGAGTGGGGGCGGATGTTCTACTGACTTGCATTTTCCCTAGTCTATCGATTTTTTTGGCATGGCAGGCGGTGGGACAGCGAGGGGTGATTTGGTTTCTCTTACTGTTTTTCTGGTCTCTCACCACTGGCATATTTCTAACGTTTTCTTGTTTCTAGGACATTAATAGGTTTTATCATTACGTTATGTTATCGTTTCTTTGTTCGTTGTTTAATAAAAGTTCATGTTCATCAGTGGCCTACTGATTTTCGTTTTCCTATTCTTTTCTTTCCAGGTTGTTTCATGCTAAAGTTTCTGTTAACAGGATACAGTGATCACTTCGTTATTATTGCATATGTCCTTTTCACTAGGGGTGCTCTCTGGTCGGGCCAGATGACGTATCTCTAGTAAATGGTCCGGGTGAAACAGGTGCATCAATCAGTGGGGAGTAGATAGGCATGACAGATTACAACGGGGGAGAAAGGTCCGCATTACGTACCCTTTCACTATTTGCAAAGATTTTCCTACGTATATTTGCAAACAGGGAATACCTCCAAAAAGAACCAATTCCCAAACAGTCAATGTTTGGGGAAACAATCAATCAATGAGGAACGAAATAGGCACGACGTGTTAAAGGTTTGCGTTACCTACCCTTCACTATCTGCAAAGGGAGAGAGAATATTCCTATTCTTCCTCGTTTGCAGGCAGAGAAGATTCTTAAGAGAACCAACTTCGAACAATTCAATGCTCGATTCAAACAATCAACAAAGGGTACTGTGAACACAAATGAACGCCGCTTATGTACATACACATTGGTATTATCAACAGGTTGTTCCTAATGTTTCTATTTTAGGGAGGTCAAAAAGAGATCCCATTAGTGGCCTACTGATTTTGCTCGATTCCTTTTGTTTTTTTACACGATTTTTCGCTATCTGCAAAGACTAAACAGAGTATTGCGACTCTGTGCTTGTTTGTAAATAGAGAATGAACCAAAGAGAACAATCAATCAAATGGAGAGAGAAGCAGGCACGACGGATTACAACGGGGGCAAAGGCCTGCGTTAACTACCCTTCACTATCTGCAAAGAGAGAGTACTCCTAATAGAAATGAGGGGTGGGGGGCAGCATTCAAAGCAGATCAGTGTGCATAAACACGAAAATGTTTTTACTTACCACGTACTTGACATTCGACAGCTTATGATATTTGCTATTAAAAAACCATTGAAATTCACTGAAAAAACCATAGGTTATAGACCATATATAGTTAGGAATTAGCATTTACAAAACCTTGAAAATTCACTGAAAAAACCATAGGTTATAGACCATATATAGTTAGGAATTAGCATTTAAAAAACCTTATTTTACTCACACAAAACCATTGAAATTCCATATATAGTTAGTTGCACTAACTATATATCGCGCACCCGCAATCCACTGCTGATCATGTCACATATTACATCATTCATGACATGGTCAGTGACATCACTGATGACATCACTGATGACATCTCAAATGACATCACTGATGACATCACTGATGACGTCTCATTTGACATCATTCTTGTGCTAATACGATAAACCTCTTCAGACTCTAATATAACCTTAGATACACTCAGTGTATACAGACACTCACACACTGCCACTCATCCATGGAGTTACTCACACACCCAGTCAGTCATGCAAAGAAACAATTTCGCCTCCATTTCTTCAACTATACAGTTATACACACCTTACTTATTGAAACATATACTAACACATATTTACTTTCTTATACAATCCCTGATACAAGTTCACAATGATCGATACAACCACTCACTCATTCAGTGGCTCTCATGCACAGTTATTTATATATGCCAACTCTCACATGTACTGTGTTTTACATATGTACTTACTATGACATGTAGCATTGAGATATCCATTCACTCATCAATACACTCATGCACACAGTCAACTGCCCATGTAGCTGTTTCCACATGCACTCTTGAACTCATACACCTAGTGAATAAACTGCTCACACATATATGCACAGAGTCATACACCTTCCAGCCACCCCCACACAAACTCAATCTCCCATAGAAATACTTGGGCAACCAATTAATAACACATATAGCCTCTCGTATAGCTAATGATCAACACATGCAGCAGTTTACATCACAACAGACATAATGATGCACAAATTAAGACAGTTTAGTCACTAACCCATGCATTCAGTGAGACACATTTAATCACTCACTCATACAGTCAGTCACGCACCTACTAAATCCTTCATCCAGACACTTATACATCCACTCATTCTTCAATATGTAAGACATATTTTAACTTTACAGAAACATACAGTCACTGGATGTTGTCATCAGTGATGTCATCAGTGATGTCATTTGAGATGTCATCAGTGATGTCATCAGTGATGTCACTGACCATGTCATGAATGATGTAATATGTGACATGATCAGCAGTGGATTGCGGGTGCGCGATATATAGTTAGTGCAACTAACTATATATGGAATTTCAATGGTTTTGTGTGAGTAAAATAAGGTTTTTTAAATGCTAATTCCTAACTATATATGGTCTATAACCTATGGTTTTTTCAGTGAATTTTCAAGGTTTTGTAAATGCTAATTCCTAACTATATATGGTCTATAACCTATGGTTTTTTCAGTGAATATATATATATATATATATATATTTTTTTTTTTTTGCAAAAATGAAGACGCCGCACTCTGGAATTGAGAAATTAATCTTCTTTATTCGGCAAACCCCATCGTTAGTCTATCACACCGACGCGTTTCGGGCATGCGCCATTTCTCACGGTAGGTGGCACTACTATTCCCACAGATTTAAAGGCTATGCGTTTTGAACACGTCCCATTGCATTCTGGGATTGGTAGTTTTTCTAATCAGTATACAACGGAAAAAGACACCTTAAGTGACAGAATGTATTGTTTCTATGGCAATTTTGAAGACATTTGAGTTGAACTACTGTTGCATGGACGTGTTAGAAAATAATAATAATCAATAGAAAACAATTGACTAATGACTGAATTAAGGGTATAGTACCTGTTTTTTTTTTTTTTTTTTTTTATCATGTAAAACATATTTTACACACATTCATGCTTTCAATAGTTGAAACTGTTTGATGGCTCATTTCAGGTCAAAATTATTATGTACATATATACATATATTTTATCAGGTATAGTACCTTGCAATTCAAAACTTTTTTAAACCTCGCTGTCTCTCGATTTCATATCAAATCATATGTTAGAACAAATATTCTGTATTATACTGATGACCTCAAAAGTTCTTGTACCACACCAGTTACAGTCTAACTGTTCTCATGCAGTGATCATATTTACAAATGTACATAAAGTTCCTCATCCAAATTCATCCCCCTCGGGATCTTTGTTTTCATTCGGATGATGTATTTGGATTCTAATTGACGGAGTTTTCGTTTTCTATCCCCCATTCTCTCATTTTGTTCTACATTTTCGATGCCAAAAAACTGCATTTTTCTCCAATCTCCACCCTGGCATTCAAGCATATGTTTGGCCGTAGCGTAAGTCATGTCTCTGTTCTTAACGGCCCTTATATGTTCCAGCATTCTCTTCTTTAGGGTGCAGATTGTACTCCCTATGTACATTTGTGCACAGTCACATTGAATTATGTACACTACATATTGCGTAGTACATGTGATTTTTGTCTTGATTGTAATTAATCTCCCTTCTGGATCTCTGATAGATTTTGTGTTTTTCCCAATTTTGCACGCTTTGCAATGTCCACATCTAGTGAACCCTATTTATTGTGATTCCAGCCAATTTGCAGATTTTTTGCTTGCACTTTCAAAATGACTACTCACGATCATGTCTTTCAACGAAGGTACTCTCCTGAATGATAGCTTTGGCTCATTCCCTAAGACTTTCTTTAGATCCGGGTCTTGATGTAATAGAGGCCAATATTTCTGGACACACCCCCGTATTTTGTGTGCTTCTTTACTATAGTTCAAGATTAATTTTGGGAGTTCATTAGTAGCTGAATTGATTTGTGGTTTTTTGATTAAAATCTCTGATCTTGATTTTTGCTTGATTCTTTCCATGCTTTTGTTAAGGTCTCTCTTCCTATATCCTCTTGCTTCCAATCTTGACGCACATTTTTCAATTTGGGCATTGGCTTCCTCTTTCATTGAACAGTTCCTTTTCATTCGTACAAATTCTCCAAACGGTATGTTTTTTAGTACAGATTTTTGGTGGAAACTGTCAGCATGTAAAATACTGTTC
Source organism: Lissotriton helveticus (assembly GCF_964261635.1). Taxonomy (NCBI): domain Eukaryota; kingdom Metazoa; phylum Chordata; class Amphibia; order Caudata; family Salamandridae; genus Lissotriton; species Lissotriton helveticus. Next base: position 1,423,879,224 of record NC_136069.1, read on the forward strand.
GTTGCCGTGTTTTTCCTATAAAGTGTGGTATTGATTTGATCATTTTCTATGTAAATAGTAATATCTAGATAGTCAATTCTGCTTTTACTTGTATTACATGTAAATGAGAGTCCCACTTGATTATTGTTCAGTTTGGAGAAATATTTCATGAATTCTGTTTTGGTTCCCTTCCATATCAGGAAGAGGTCGTCTATATATCTAGACCATAACATCACTTTTTCCAATTCTTCCTGATGTTCTGGACCCCATGCAATCTCCTTCTCCCACCATCCCATTGTTAGATTTGCATAGTTGGGGGAGAAGGAGACGCCCATAGCACATCCACAAAGTTGTTGATATATGTCATGGTTAAAAAGAAAGATGTTGTTATTGAAGCATGTATCGATCATAGTTAGCAACATAGCTGAATGCTCCAACTGAGATATATTCCTTTGTTTGAGGAAGTATGCACACGCCTGTAGTCCTATAGTGTGTTCAATGGAAGTGTACAAAGATACCGCATCTATTGTAAATAGTAGAAATGAATGGTCCCAGGTAATATTAGATAGTATGCGAAGGAAATCTCCTGTGTCCTGGACGTATGACGCTAGAGTTTTGACCATTGGAGCCAGGTATTGATCCACGTAAGATGATATATTCTCATACATAGAGATGCAAGAAGATACTATTGGCCTCCCCGGTGGATCAATTAAGATCTTGTGAACTTTCGGTAAGAAGTAAATTGTTGGTATTGTTGGATTCTCTTTCCAAAGGTATTTCACTTCCTCATCGTTCAATATTTTTTGTTCATGCCATTCATCCAGCATGCTTTTCAATTTTATTTGCATACTTCTGATCGGGTTGGACATCAATTTTTTATATTTTGATCCATCCTCTAACTGGCGGAGAGATTCTTTCAAATAGTCTGTGGTATTTAAAATGACGATATTCCCGCCCTTATCTGCGGGCTTTAGTGTTATTTCCCTGTTTTGTGCTAATGCTTGTATTGCAGCATATATATATATATAAATATATATATAAATATATATTACCTACTGGCGGTCGCCAGTAGGTATATATAGTTAGGATTTTTTCCCTATGGGATTTTTGAAAATTCTATGTCTAATAACTTTGGCGTTTGTGGACGGAATTGGCTGAAATTTTCAGGAAAATGGAACATGTTGTTTCTGAGCAGCCCCTGGAAATTTGGGGGGGGTTCGTCAAGGGGGGGCCGAGAAAAAAGGGGGGTCCCAAAACGTGTTTTTAACATTGAGTTTTCCATAGGGCGGTTGGCCTCACTTTTAACCCGAACGGCTGAATGGATTTCCACGAAACTTGGCAAAATTGTAGGGACTGGTAGCCCGATGTGCCTTTGCTAGGTCTCAATATATGTGCTTCCGTGGATTTTGAGAAATTAACGTTCAAAAAAAGATATATATCTGTAAGCGCGCTCCAGGCAGCGCTCCGGTTCGCGGACTTGACGCGTAACGGAACTTCGCGTAGCGAAGCTGATTGGCTCTCCGGTGTCTGTCAACATTCTAAACAGTCCAGAGCGGCCGCCATCTTGTCCCTCGGTAGGATTGAGAGACAAGAGGAGGCCAAAACAAAGGGGGAAATGACCATAAGGGGGCATAGTAGATCCTCCCTGACCCCCTAGGTTTAATGTGGAGGCTTTAAAAGGGCCCCGCGGGGCAAAAAAAAAAAAAAAGATTTTTTTTGTTTTTTTGCGTGGATAGCGCCCGGTTCGCGAACCGGGAAGCGTTCTGGGCAGTGTACTATAAGGAAAAAAGAATGATAGACTTTTCAAATACTGTATGTTAATTGATTGTTGGTTTTGTTGATTATTTTTTTATTTTTTAAGCAATTATTTATTATTGTAATTGTGTTTCAAAATTTAATAACATTTCTAACATTTCACTAGTTTATGAATTACATATAAAAATGATTAAAGACTCAAATAATTTTTTAATATTACATATAATTTTATTTTTCGGATTGTTTTTCAAAATTTAATAGAATGTCTAACATTTGACTGTCAGATATGTCCTCTTGTTGAGTGAACATAACTTCCCACATTTGACCGTCATCATAATGAAGTAAATGATCCACAGATTCTACACATTGAACTAATTCATGGTCCCGTGATTCATCCATGAAATCTGAGTCATCATTGTCCTCAATATCTTTTTCTGTGTTGTTCTCCAGAACAATTATACCACAGAAACCTAAATCAATCTATAATTATAATAAAGAAGCCTTTCTCAATGTCTAACTCTTACAGAGGGATAGTATATAACTATCTGAAAATGTTTTCAAATTTATAAAATAATATCTCACCTTCTAAAAACAAGTTTAAGTTGTGAGTGAAAATGATCTTGCAATGTAGTTCAGGAAGTAGTAGTCAAAATGGCTGTGTTTCTCTCTCTTCCTTTATATATATTCAGGTACATAACCAATCAAATGTCAGGTAAAAAAAGTAGAAAATGAAAGTAACATTTTAATTGGTTGTCAATTCCAACACTTCAGATGTGTTTTGTGAAGTAATTTACCTCAGGGTATTTAGAGAGGTCTACAGGCTAAATGGTTAAATGGAATTTCAATCAAATGTGTGAAAATGGTAGGGATTGGTATGTAGTATGAGCTAATCTATATTTGGTGAAATTGTCTCCAGTCGCTTTTCTGTAAACTACTTTCCCACCTTTTTTGATGGTGCGCTTCCCAGGGAGCGACCCGGTACGCGAACTGGCGAGCGCCCCGGTACGCGAACCTGAAGCGTTACGGGAGTCCACCATTTTGTGTTTCGGTCGAATTAAGATACAAGATGGAGGGCAAATAATGTTCAGAATGGGTAGAAGGGGGCACAGTAGACTTATCTTGACCCCCTAGGTTTTCTGAGGGTGGCTGAGGAGGCCCATATGTGGGAAAAAAAAAACATTTTTTACAAAATTTAGCGAGGTTAGCTCCCGGTTCGCGTACCGGGTAGCGCCCCAGGGAGCGTACTTTGTTGAAAATTAGTGAAAAAAGTTAGAGTAAAATAATAATTGTGAGTGATCAGATGTAGGGTAGCTCTGAGAAGAGCTTTTGGGTTTATGGTACATTTAGGTACTTATAAGTAGGTACCAATGCACAGTCTTAAATTCAGAATGAAAATTCTGTTGCCCTCATCTGAGAAGTGAACTCCATCTCCTCTGTAGATATCTTGCATGTAGTAACGCAAGTTATTGTTGTACACGGAGCCCATTCCATGGTCTCTCATGTAAGCTGAAACAGATTTGTTTACATGCTTCCTCGACTTCTCAATTTGTGGACAAAATTGGTTTGACCACCTCCATTTCTGTCTTTGGCATATATTTGAATATACCAAGGCAGTCTGAGGAAAAAATGCCATTAATTGCTCAAAGTTGTCCTTTAAAAGCATTTCCAGACCTACCCCAGTCAAAGTGCCCAAATCATTACCTCCACAGTGCACAATTAACAGGTCAGGTTTTGGCAAATGCATAAAGGTTTTCACCAATGGTATCAATTGGTGACCTTTTAATCCTCTGTGGCCAAACCACTTAATTTCCACATCTTGTAAATTGAGGTTAGGTAAATTCCTGTTCTCAGCATACCTCTGAGCCCAATAGATGTAACTATGTCCAACAATCCAGACAGAAAACGTGGTGAGAGAAGGTTCTCCTGCAGTCAGATGAAGTGTGGCAATGAAATGGCAGTTGAAAAAATAAGAGTTTAAAATGAAAAAAACTGTGGAGTTTCTGTGTTAATGAAGCAGTAACAGTGATTGGTGGATTTTGATTGCTGAAAACAGAAAGTTAGGGTGCATGGATGAGTTCTTTGAAAGATGTATTTTGAGTGGTCAAGAAAAAATCATTAAATGAAAGAATGCACTGGATATGAGGTGCACTGAGAGTTCAGAGTTCAATTGCAACATTGTTGTGTGAACTTGCAAACACCAGAGGTCTTCCAAGAGGTGGTTGCTATGCAAAAAAGGCAGAAAGGGCAGAGGGGGGAAGGGTTTTGATTTGAAAAAAAGTGAGGGAAGAGTTTTGATTGGGTGACATGAGAGATATGTGTGAAGAATTACAGCATTTCTGTGCTTTTGATAGCTGCAGACTCTGGAGTGCATACCTTTTGCTCTGCTGAAGACAAATTGGTGTGTTTCTGAGACTGTTTTGAAACTCAAAGTATTTGCTAAGGTGAGAAAAGATTTATTTAATTTAGATAGAGAATAGTGTCCTTTAAGGAGAAAATTATGAAGAAAGTTGTGTTTTTCAAATGTTGCTTTGTCTCAAGTGTTTTACAAATAGATTTTGTTTCTTTGAGAAATTGTAATTGGAGAAAATGTGAAGTATTAGTACTGACAGGGTTTTTTTGTACATAGGAGCTGTGGAGTGTTTTCAAATTATGACTTGAAAATCGTTTTTGAGGAAAAGGAATGGTTATAATATTTATGACAAGGACATAATGGTGTATGCTTCTTTATAAGGCAATTGAGTGTCTCTGATGTTATTTTTCCCATTTTAATGTAAGACCTTTCCCTGTGGAGCAAATTGCTTGTAAATATGCTCCCACCTGTGCATGGCAAATTTAGATTTTGAATGTTTGCGTTACATAGCCATGTTAAAAGTGACACAAACATACTGCAAAGGCAATCAAAAAACGCTTTTATGTGTCTTAAGGACATTTTAAGTCATTTCCCCATGTGCAGTGTTTTCAAATTATGATTTGAAAATCGTTTTTGGGGAAAAGGAATGGTTTTAATATTTATGACAAGGACATAATGGTGTATGCTTCTTTATAAGGCAATTGAGTGTCTTTGATGTTATTTTTCCCATTTTAATGTAAGACCTTTCCCTGTGGAGCAAATTCCTTGTAAATATGCTCCCACCTGTGCATGGCAAATTTAGATTTTGAATGTTTGTGTTACATAGCCATGTTAAAAGTGACACAAACATACTGCAAAGGCAATCAAAAAACGCTTTTATGTGTCTTAAGGACATTTTAAGTCATTTCCCCATGTGCAGTGTTTTCAAATTATGATTTGAAAATCGTTTTTGGGGAAAAGGAATGGTTTTTAAATTTATGACAAGGACATAATGGTGTATGCTTCTTTATAAGGCATTTCAGTGTCTCTGATGTCATTTTTCCCATATTACATTAAAAGACCTTTCCCCGTGGAGCACATTCCTTGTAAATATGGTCCCACCTGTGCATGGTAAATTTAGATTTTGACTGTTTGAGTTACATAGCCATGTTAAAAGTGACCCAAAAAAGTTGCAAAGGCTTTAAAAAAACACTTTCATGTGTCTTAAGGACATTTTAAGTAATTTCCCCGTGGGCAGTGTTTTCAAATTATGACTTGAAAATCGTTTTTGAGGTAAAGGAATGTTGTTAAAATTTATGTGCGCCATATGCCCCCAAATTGATGCAGCGGCGGTGCAAAAGATTTGCTATGAGGCGACAAAATTACAAATTGATGCATTTAGGCAGATGTGTCATGGTGTAAAAAAAACGTGCCACATGAAACCGATGCAGCAGTGATGCAAAAGATGCACCATGTTGCAAGACAGGCCTCACTTGCGGCCATATGTATCAAGCTAATTAGCATTCGCAAAGGCCAAAATTCTGCGAATTTCGGCCTTTGCGAATGCTAATTAGACAAATGGTATGTATCAAACAAGTTTGATGCAAAATAAGGAATAGCAAAATTTGCTATTCCTTATTTTGCGATTGCACTTAAGGATTTGCAAATTTTGCGATTCCTTAAATGCAATGTATCAAACAAAAAATATGCAAAAAATGCCATTAAGGATTTGCAAATTACCACCAACTTCTAGTTGGTGGTAATTTGCGAATTCTTTTCAAAAAGCTTTTTTTCCAAAAAACAAAAGGTGCCATATGATGCCCATACATGCCCTTAGGGCATGTATGTGCGCCATATGCCCCCAAATTTCTTTTTCAGGGGTGCAGCAGGGTGTTCTTGAGACACCCCTGCACCTTTAGAAAAATTCCTAATTTGCGATGAGCTAATTGCTAATCGCAAATTGCACCTTCATTCCTATGGGCCTCCTGGCCCATGGAAATGAATGGGTAATTTGCAATTAGCAATTTGCTCATCGCAAATTAGGAATGGTAAAGAATCGCTATTTATTCCTTAAAATTCGCTATTTAGGAAATGCAAAATATTTTGATGATACATATGGCAGTTTATCTCTAACAAGATAAGAAGCTTAGAGATAGATTTATGATGACTGGCGCATCACCAGGGATGTGCCAGTCATCCTGCGCCGCTGTTCCGCCACCCATGGTGTGCTGCATTTACAATGCGGGGCAGCATGGGGCAAAAATGGCACAGATGCGTGACGCATCTGTGCCGTAAAGGTGGCGCATTGCTGGAGTTGTATCGCAAGTGCGATGCAGCTCCAGGAAGGCTCAGGGGTGCCCCATCTCCACAATGTTGCGTCAAGACCTATGCCTGCTTCAAGCAGGCGCAGGGTTTTGACGCAGCTTTCTCCTATCTGATTGTAAATGCGGCACACCATGGGGGGCAGAGCAGCGGTGCACGTTAACTGGTGCATGCCTGGGGATGTGCCAGTTAACATAAATCTGCCCCTTTACATTTAAGTATGTGCAGGGGACACAGAGTCGGTGAGGCTTATCCAAGGTTAAGAAGAGATGAGTCCTGTTCAGTGAAAAATTAGACATAGGCTTCACCTTCTCAGCCTCGCTGGACATGGCTAAATAATAGCTGCAAAATGTTACTCTTGTTAAACAATTTTACTATTATAATCTCTGAGATTTGTCTCTTACTCTGCAACATCTCATTGTTGTTATCTTTCTTTAAAGATAAAGACAACATCAACATGAGCGACAATCAGCAATCAGTTGATTTCGACCTCATCATTGAACTCGTAATTGAAACATCAGTGGATGTTGATCCCTTGGATGATTTAAATCCTGAGGATGAAGAAGAACGTGATGAGGATGCAGATTTGTCAGAATTATATGACATAGGATGGGAAGCTGACGTGCTTGAGCCTATGGAACTATAAACATTTATTTAAAAAATTTATAATAAATAAAAAGTAAAAATGTAAACCGTTTAATTTAAAAATAAAGACACCTTCAAAAACAGGTTATGTGTAGTGTCTTCAATAAAATATTAAAATATGCTCATAAAATTAGATCAGATTCACATATAAAATAGCACAGGTAAAATGAATAGAAATTCCATTTCTTTTCTGCTATTTCTGTATTCTAAATTTGCCAAGCACTAAAAAATCTTCTATGTAAAAATGTCAAGTAGTGTTTTAAGTTTTTGATTACTGTTATTGATTTACTGTTGGGTAATAGTGGTTAATAACATTTTTTAATATATTTTACCACAGATTCAACTGCAGATCATTTGAAGATTTCACCATGCCAACCAAAGAAAGACTGAGAAAGGCTGCAAAACGTCAAAGACAGCAGGTCAATGAAAAAAAGCAGCAGTCCTCTAACAAAAAGATTTGTCAAGTCACCAAGAAAGCACCGGGTAAGAGTACAAAAACATTCATAAGAAAAATCCGTAGTAAAAAAAATATTACTACAGAAAATGTTTCAGTCCAGAAAAAGAGAAGCAATTCAAACGGAAAGGAAAGGCCAATGAAAAATGTTACTGCTAGAGCAAGAGATAACTCTGTGCATGATAGTAGAAGGAAACAACAATTTAGGGACATTCGTAAACGAATGTTCCGCAACAGGATAATTGGCAATTTGTTAAAAAATATTAAGAAAGGTCAACAGAAAGTGGTTTTTTATAAGAGAAAAAAAAAAGTTGAGAAAGTTATTGATCAGGCATTTGAAATTAAACGTAAGTTATTTATTTTGATAATCAATAGAATTAGGAAGCTAAACAAGGCAATTTATGATTTCAAAAGAAATAGTAGATGGAAGAGAATAGTTAATCGTAGTAATTTTTGTGAAGTTTTTTCTGGAGAATGGATGCATAGTTCAAGCTGTGAGGCATTATTTAATGAGGAGAGTTATTTCCAGGATAATGATTTGGTGCATGCAGTTGACACCAGTGGTCGAGCTTATGAAGTGAAAGATGGTTGTCCAGTTGAAAAAGAAAAACTTGTGACAACAGAGGCAGAAGAGTTGTTAGGTAATGAGGTTTTAGGAAGACATCCCAAGGGTCCTGTGTACACCTGGAAGTGTAGTAGTATTTGCAGTGTGCGACAGGATTCCATCAATTTGCTTTGTGATTTTGTACGGTCATTTAATAAGAAAAGTTTGAAGCAGAAAATGAAGTTGTTGCAAGAATTAGATCCTTGCAGAGTGAGAGAAGTGACAGGTTTGCATGGTCATTCACTGGCTTGTCTTTCCAGGAGAGTATGCCAGAGTGTTATTCATCATTTCAGGATGCTAGCAGTGCATCATAATAAAGTGAGGAAATTAGTTAGAATGTTGTATTATGCTAAGAGTCCAGCAATTATGCTTAAACAATTATGCGCTGCTCTTTTGCATGGTTCTGAAATAGATGTGAAGAATATATGTGAAGAAATTGAGTTTTGTTACTTTGGAAGTAAAGAGGAGAATGTTGAAATTGACCAAGAAGAAGCGGGTAATGTGGAAGATAGTGTACAGGTTTCCAGTACAGATAATTTCCAGAGGGAAATTGCGACGTTTCAGGTCAAATCAAGTGAGAGGCCAAATTTCACTTGTGTGTGTTGTCGACGCACTTATTATAAGAATCAGACTAAGTTAGTGGATTTATATGCAAAAAGTGAAAGGGAAAATAATAGTGAATGGAAGGATTTCACAACATACTTGATGGTAGAAAATTGTTTTGATTTGGGATTGGATCAACGTGTGTGTACTTATTGTTGTAACACATTAAATCAAAACCAGATGCCTGCTAGAGCAGTTCATAATAATCTGGAATTGGTTGAGATTCCTTCTGAATTGAAGGATTTAAATACTTATGAATCTATTTTGATTCAAAGTATCCATCCCTTTCAGGCTATTGTAAGAATGGAGCCAAAGACAGGGAAATTGCCTCCATCAGATTTACAGAGAGGATTAAAGGGAAGAGTTGTTTATTTGCCTCTAGATTTGAAGAAAAACATTAACACAATTGGAGTAGAAAAAGTGGAAGAGGAACCTCTGGTTATCTTAGTTAATGGGGTTCCGACAAAGAATAAGAAAATATGGCAAGATTTAGTGGATGTTAGGAAAGTTAAAAAGGCAACATTGTATTTGAAAAAAAATAATAAATACTATAAGAATGTATATGTTGCAGAAGAGGAAGTAAGTGAGGAAGAGGATAGCGATTTGTGTGCTGGTCAAATTGAGAAAGAAGAACCCTCTACTAGTGAAGAAATATTTGAACATTATAGTGTTCATCCTTTGCATTCCAAGGAAGTCATGGGGAATGCTATTGAGTTGTTTCAAATGAAACAAGCCAAAGGGAGTCCCATTAGTGTTTGGGAGGAAAGTTTGGAAGCTCGGTGTTTCCCACAGCTTTTTCCAACAGGTCAGGGAGGAAGATATGATGAGCGACCTCATCAAATTCCTGCTTCTGAATACCGGACTTTGCGATTGTATGCAGGAGATGCTAGGTTTCGACAATGCATTCCCTATTTGTTTCATCTCCTGTTTGAAAGCGATCTGTCTGGACTGTCATATGCAGTGAACCACATCTTGAAAAGTGGTATACACATGCAAAACATCTCGGCAAGTGACTTTATGGATAAAGTCAATGTCCAAGACAGTATTTTGGATTCTCACCTGATTAATCTCATGGCGTGTCAGCGTGGTACTAATGAGTACTGGTACCGTCGTCATGGTGATTTAAAATGTATGCTGAGGAACTTAGGAACTCCCACATGGTTCCTCACTCTGAGCTGTGCCGAGTATGGCTGGGAAGACTTACTTGAATTTCTATGAGAGGCAAATGCTAACATAGAAAACATCGAATTCAAGACACCCGGAGAACTGTGCTCTTTGGATCCAGTCAATGTATGTAGGTACTTCAATCATAGATTTGAAGCTATGATGTCTTTCATCATGAATAAGAAGAATCCACCTCTTGGAGAGGTGTTGGATTTCTTCTGGAGAAAGGAGTACCAAGCAAGAGGTACTCCTCATATACATATGTTGCTGTGGATCAAGGATGCACCTAAATTTGGAACGGATCCAGAAGACTCAGTGATGAGTTTCATACAACAGTATTCTACGTGTGCTGTTCCAAACGCAAAGGAGAAGAAAAGCTTAAGAGAAAAAGTTCTACGTTTCCAAAGCCATCGATGTGGAAAGTACTGTCGTCATAAATTCCGAAACAAGGACAAGTTCTACACCAAATGTCGTTTCGGCTTTCCACGACCGGTGATTTCTAAAGGAAGAGTGAACAGTTTGATGTCTTCGCTGCGACATAATGTGATGAAGATATCACCTAAAAACACATACAATTTGAAGAGGAACGAAGAGTCTAAGTACATCAACGACTACAACCCGGTGATTTTGTCCATGTGGAATGCTAACATGGATATACAGTTTGTGGCTGATAACTGTATGGCTGTGGCTCGGTATGTGACATCTTACATCACCAAAAAAGAGAAGACAGAATTGAAGGATATGTGGGAAGACATTTCCCATGAAAAGAGCCTCAGCAAGAAGTTGTACAGTTTCAGTCTGAAGATGTTGTCGCATCGAGAAATCGGAGCTTACGAATGTTCTGACCGGTTGTCTTCAGCAAGTCTCTATGCCAAGTCCAGGAGTATCGTTTGGGCGAGTCTTGGTCTTGCTGCAACGCGTAATCGAGTTCTCAAACCTGTGCGGGAAATTGAGTATTTGGCGGAAAAGGAGCCAAACAGTACCGACATTTTGAAGACAAACATGTTGGATACATATTATCCAAATCGAAGCAGTCACCTCGAGAATGTTTGTCTGTATGAGGTTCTTCAAAATTACATATTCAAGAGGAACATCAAAGAAGATACTGAGAAAGGAGTGTATGCTGTAATAGGAAGTGAGGGATGTCTGGTCAAGCAAAGAAAATGCCACTTGGTAAACCATCGAAAATTGAGTGGCGAATCTCCTGAAAAAAAGGAGTTTTTCTAATTCAGCACTTTTGCAACTTTTCAAGCCTTGGCGTGCAGAAGAGGAACTGCTTGGAGATTTCCTCTGTTACGAAGACTCTTTCAATGCTGCCAAGGAGACCATAGAATGTCTTTGTTTTCCCAAATATGTAGAAATGTTGAATGCGGAAATTGAGCAGGAAGCAACGATTGCAGCCGAGATTGCCAGAGACAGTTCTCAGGACAGTCAGAGTTCTGCTTCATTGAGTCAGGATCCACTAGGAGGACCTGTTATCGAAAATGAAGCTGCCACTGCTATGAATGAAGTGGAAAGAGCCATGGCACATGCTCAGGAGGATGCGGTTAACTTAGAAGAGTTGGAAAGACAACTCAACGTTGAGCAGAGGAAAATATATGACGAAGTTACCATGCAAATTGATCACGGATTAAGTCATGACAAGAAAGAGTGCTCATGTACGTCGTTGAAGCCTGTCCGACTGTACGTGAGTGGAGAAGCGGGAACTGGAAAAAGTTTCCTTATTAAAGCAATTTCTTGTTATTTGCAGGAAAGGACAGAGTCATCGCTGTCTTGTGTTGTCACCGCTCCAACTGGACTGGCAGCACATAACATTAAAGGGATTACTTTACATCGTTTACTGATGCTGCCAGTGGAGCATGACAACAAATTACAATATCACAAGCTATCTGGAGATGCTTGTTGTGAAGTTTCAAGAATCTTTAGGAAAATGAAACTTCTTATCATTGACGAAGTAAGCATGGTTTCCAATGTCATGCTTGCCTTTGTGCATTTGAGAATGCAAGAAGTTCTCAAAACAGAGTATGATGTGTTATTTAGTGGCAAACACATCATTGTTTTCGGAGATCTTCTGCAGCTGACACCAGTGAAAGGGCAACCTGTGTTCAAAATGCTCACGCATGAAGATACCAGGAAGTGCCTAGGCAGCATTGGCAACGTCAATATATGGTTAAACTTCAATTATGCTGAACTGCATGAAAATATGCGTCAGGCGAAGGATGAAGTTTACAAGACTATTCTACAAGATGTTAGAATTGGAAAAGTGACCGAGCATGGGAAAGAAGCTTTACATGCACGATTACTGTCAAATTTATATCCAGAACAAGATGTTGTGCCTGAGAATATTTTTCAGAAAATTACTGAGAAGAAATCTGGAATATGTTTGATGCCAACTCTTGCAGAATGTGCCAAATTCAACAACAAAATGTTGCATTTAGAAACGCAAGAGATTGTGAAACTGGAAGCTATTGACAGAGTAGAGCATATGGGATCAACAATTATTTTGTCTGAGAATCTGAAAACAAAATTGGATTCATTAGAGAAGAGTATATCTAAAACTGCAGGTTTTGAAAAGACTCTGAATGTGTGCTTGAACTGCCGTATAATTTTAAGAAGGAATTTACATGTTGAAAGAGGTCTGGTAAATGGATCAATGGGTAATGTTGTTGATTTTGTAAAATACAGAAATAGAGATGGAATTGAATTTTAAAAAATTAAATTTGATGGCATTGAGGAAGTACAGCTAATTGGTCGTTGTTCTGCTAGATTTTTGCTTGTAAAAGACTTATATGTTCGCCGTAAGCAGTTTCCTGTTTGCTTGGCATATGCGGTGACAATCCATAAATCGCAAGGTTTAAGTGTAGACAGTGCATTGGTGAATATTGGCAGTTCTGTGTTCAAGGAGGGTATGGCATATGTGGCATTGTCACGAGTTAGAACTTTATCGGGATTGTACTTGATTGAGTGTGATGTCACAAACATTTGTGCGGATCTAGATTGTGTTAAGGAATACAATAGGTTAAGAAGAGAGTATGCGCCACATTTGCCTCAATATCCTTTGTTTGAGAAACGTGTGGTAGGCCGGAAACGAAGAAATGTGACCAATACTGGGGAGGTTGTAGCAAAAAGACGAAAAGTCGATGAACCTGAAATTATAAGCAGAAACAAAAAGGATTCTGTTGAAGATGTTGTTGGTTTTCAATTTGAAAACAGTTCTGGTGTCAACTGCTATGCTAATGTAGTCGTTAATGTTTTGTTTTCTCTAGAAAATGTAAAAGAAGAGATTGTGGTCAATTCTGATCAAAGATTTTGCAGTTTGTTAAATTCTGTCTTAGAAAAATGTAGCACTGATAGAACAAACATAGAAAGTGTGTCTGAAATTCGAAATCTGTTAGACAGATGTTCAGGCCAAACACAATTCTCTCAAAATATTCAGCAAGATTGTCAGGAGTTTTTAATGTATATGCTTGATGTATTGCATGCTGAAGGTGTAGATGTAGATCAGCTGTTTGGGCTTTCTTATCAATGGCAGCATGACTGCGAGAACTGTAGGGTATCAAGTACTACTAGTGTAGACTCAGAAAGATTTATATATTTAACTTTGCCAGACAGTAAATCAGTCTCCTTTAATAAGCTAGTAAAAGCAGCTGATCACAACATGGAGTGTAGCCAATTTAAATCTGAAATGATGGCCACATTATTTATACGAACATATGGCCAGTATGTCATTTTAATGTTCCAACGATGTAGGCCTGATGGAACAAAATTGACAACTTTAATTAAAAATGTTGTGGCTTCACAGTTGTCAATATCAGGAAGGACTTTTGTAACTGCAGCAATTATATATCATGACGGTCCTTCAATAACATCAGGACATTACACAGCTTATTTAAAGTCTAGAAATGGCTGGTCATTCTGCAATGATTCTGTTTTAATTTTCAAAAAAAAATTGCCGTATGACCTTAAAAACTCTTACCTGGTGTTTTTAAAACCAAAATTTTAGGGAAAGAATCTCGGGATGTGCTCTGAGGAATTTCAAGAAGTTCTAATGGCTCCTACACGATTTGGCCTTGAGGATAAGTGTAGTTCAGAGACATAACTTCTAACCATAAGACTGGACGTCATGGAGAAATAAGTGCACTTTGAATGAGTTCAGAAAAACTGTTTCTTTTTATAAGCTAATTTAAGCAGCCAATCAAAACATAGAGTAGAGGGAATGTAAGTTTGCAATGCTGTCTACTGTTTTACATTGCTTTGTGATTAAAAGTGATGTAGAGAATTAAATAATTGTAGTAGTCATAGAGGTAGTGTAAGTCTGCTTCATAGTAAGCAGTATCAGTGTCATAGGAAATGTAGAACATGACTGAGCAAGAAGGGGAAGATATTACTAGTCCAGGATTGTGAAAATGATCTTCAACATTTTAATTGTGAAAGTTGCGGAAATACAACATGACGGGATTGGCTTACAAGAATTCCAAGAGTTATAAATGGCTCTGACACGATTTGGCCTTGTGGAAACGTGTGGTAGAGAGCGAGAAGTCATTTATTGTATGTAACATGTTTTTCAAAACGATGGAGGTTTTCTTTCAGAAAGTGGCGGGCTGAAAGTAATAACAGCACAACAGAGTGTAAGCTGTTCATAGGACATCCTTCGACGTCATGGAAAGTAAGTTAACTTTAAGGAGTTCTGAATTCTGATTTGTTATGTTGTATGGGTTTTTTAAACACAATCATTTTGATTGTGTTTTTTTTTTCCCGCTGTTATATGATGAATACCTTCAAGTCACTGTTTTTAGTGAAATTTGATACATTCTGAGAACAGCAAAAATAAACCATTTAACATGTATAATTAATTCTGTACTGTTTGCATTTATGATGTACATGTAGAACTGTGTAGGAGGCATGGAGAAGGTGAGGCTTCTGTAAGTGTCAATGTTGTTGCATACAGTGCTCATATTCTACGTAGTCTTTCATATGATAGACTACATTTCCACAATGAGATACCTAAGCAAAGGAAACACAGGTGATATGATTGTGGAATGAGCAAAATAAATTGCACGTTTTTCAATTATATTACCTGTGTTTCCTAACATTACACATCACATTGTGTAGGTGAGGTTTAGGCCTGTTCCTGGAGACAGAGGAGGTCTGACATTTGTTCAAGAGTGCAGTGGACATGACTCACTTCTTTGGTAGGCCTCCACATGTATTATCTCCTCTGTATTCTTCAACAAACCTAAATTCCATCTGCAACCCTGAGTAGGACTTACCTGAAACAAATCTGTGCATAGGTTACACCTTATTGGCATCTTGAAACAATCATTTAAAATGTTAGGGTCAGATTTATGGTGGCCGTGCGCCTCTTTTGCTGCATTGTGGGTCACTTTTGTGTAAAAGATGCACCATGTTGCAAGATAGGTTTCAGTTCATCTCCAGCAAGATACCATCAGTTTAAAATGTATATAATTAGCACTGTGTAGGGGGCATGCAGAAGCTGAAGCTTTTGTAAGTGTCAAAGTTGTTGCATGCAGTGGTGCACTTCTGGGTACTGTTTAATATGCTGCACTACATCTGCACTATGAGATACCTTAGCCTAGGCAACACAGGTGATGTGATTGTGAAATGAGGAAAAGAAACTCCACATTTTTCAATTACATCACCTGTGTTTCCTAAGTTTACGAATGACATTGTGCAGATGAAGTTTAGGTCTGTCCACGGACACAGAAGAGGTCTGGCCTTTTTTCAAGAGTGAAGTGGACATGACTTACTTCATTGGTAGGCCTTCACATGTATTATGTCCTCTGTTCTCTTCAACAACTCGAAATTTCATTTGGAACCCTGAGTAGGCCTCACCTCAAACAAACCTCTGGATAGGACACATCTTATTGGCATCCTGAAACAAACATTTAAAATGTTAGTGTCTTGCGACACTTTTGTGAAACAACAGCAGTGCAAAAGATGCACCATTTTTTAAGATAGGCCTCACTTCATCTGCATCAAGATACTGTTAGTTTAAAATGTATATCTTTAGGACTGTGTACGGGGCCTGGAGAAGCAGAAGCTTCTGTAAGTGTCAAAGTTGTTGAAAAACTGTTTGTCCTTCAATCTTTTCCCTTGTCTTTTCTAATTTTTAAATACATGTTTTAATATTTTTCAAATGTTTGTTCTCTCTTTCACAGATTGAAAATATAAAAACAAAAAGTGAGTAAGTTAATGACAATTATAAGGTAAATGTTTTGTACTCTTTTCGTTACATTTCTATCACATTCACCTACTAGTAGTTTGACAGCTTCATTTCTTTAACCCTCAGTTTCCTGCCTTTGCTACTTCCCTCATTCCTTTCTCTATTACCTACTTACTCTACTCCTTCCACTCCTTTTCTCAGTCCCTCTCTTCTCATAGTTCCTCACTCTTGTTCACTCACTCCGTCTCTATTACTCTTAGTGTCTTTGACTGATCACTCTTTCACTACTTGTTCATTATGCTTCTTTTGTGTAGTTGAAGCACACTAAGGGGCATATTATCAACACAGCCAATAAAATTATTGCTGTTTTTATTGGCAGAAAAGTGTTGCAAAAGTTGTTTTAGCGGCAGTTTTCCGCTGCAAAAGCGGCTTTAGCGACACATTTCTGCCGATAAAAGCTGCAAAACTTTTATTGCCTATGTTGATGATATGGCTCTATGTTATTTACATTTCTTTGCTGTTTCAATTAATCTTTTTCTGTTATTTTTTCTTTTTTGTTTTCTGTTTTTTCTCTCTGTTATTCCACATGTTTTACTCTGATTTTGAACATTCACTCACATTGTCCAAGAAACTCTTCTTTGTTATTGTTCTACTCTCTTTTTTTTCTTTCACTTCCTTATCTATTTTGTTTTTTACAATTATACCCTCTTAAATCTTTTCTTCGGTAAATAGATCTATTAAACAGTATCTCTGGTTTACTCCCTATAGCTGTCTTTCTTTTAACATTACTCTCTGTTTACTTCCCTTATACTTACTCTTCTTTTTTTTTTTTTTTTAAATTGTTTTGGTTCGCTCCCGGTTCGCGAACCGGGAAGCGAACTGGGAAGCGAACTAAAAGAAATAGAGCTTGCCAGAGTGCTAAACATTCTAGCAATTTTTTTTGAAAGGGGAGGTAGTTCTGAAAAGAACTTTTTTTTAAATGTTTTTGTTGTTTTATATATTTATTTTTTTTTGAACATTTTTTTTTTTTTTGTATTTTTTGAACAGTTTTATGTTTTTTTTTGTTTTTGATGGAGGGAAAACAACAAAAAACAGGCATTGAAAAGGGCTCAACAGGAGCAAAAAAAAAATTACTGTCTGGGGCGGTTAGGGCAATTGTGATTTACATAAGCTACGTTGATTAACGTAATGCTCATGTTACCACATGATAGCAATGCACCGCAGTACATACAAGTACATTTCATATGTGCAAAATTCTCCTGGATGTTTGGCACGGTTTCCCGTGCCTCTGCTCCTGTCAACGATATTAGTGATGTTGACCTGGCCACAGGAGTTGTTGTTGGGTTATCTTCCATGTCACGTATCTCCGAAAGGCTGTAGTTCAATGGATGCCACCTGCTCATGTGACGATGCATTGTATAGTTTCCGTAGCTATATTTTTTATCAGTGCCTCTGGATAACCGGTCTTTACAAATCAGGCAGGTGACATACCTAGCATTTACTTTTTTTTGCCCTCGAGGGAGTGAAAAAAACTGCCAAATAAAGCTGGCTTTCCGATGGGAAACCCGGGGCACCTCCTGTAAGAACTGTGGTCCTTCGGTCTCCTCTTCCTCTAGTTCATCCTCTTCCTCCTCTGTCTGGCTGATAAACTGGGGAGGTGGTCCTCTCTTCCCATGAGGAGGTGGAGGTGGTGGTGGGGGTGCACCAGCTGAAGCAACTACTGAAGCCATTGCTCAACTATGAAAAAAGGTCTTCCTCTCACAAAGATGAAAGTCAGAGTGAGGAAAGAAGGAGGGGTTTTCATCATTTGGGAAAAACAATAGTTCTAAACCAATGAAAAGTGTTATTTTTTGGTCACCTGACCTAGCCTTACATCATTATGAAACCAAAAGTGAAATGAACCAATGAAAAGTTTTATTAACAAATCACATGACCTCTCACGCTTATGTTACGCGCTGCGGAACGCGCCCCGGATCGCTTCCGGGTCGCTGCGCTTCGCGCCTCGGTTCGCGCTCCGGAGCACTTCCGGGTGCGCTAACGCGGCGCGTCATAAGATGCATTACGCGGCAACGCGATACGTCGCGCTTTCGCGACGTGCCGCGGATCGCTTCCGGGGAGCTGCGCTTCGCGTCTCAGTTCGCGTACCGGAGCACTTCCGGGTGCGCTAACGCAGCGCGTCATAAGACGCATTACGCTTCCGCGACGCGTCACGATGTTGATTTCTAACGCGGCAGTTGCACAAACGGAACGTTTACCGGTTCGCGGACTGGGTCGCGGCATCAAGATGAGCTAACGGGAAGCTTCCCGGTTCGCGAACCGGGAGAGAAGAAAAAAAAATATTAAAACAAAAAAAATTATTAATAAACATATAAAATATATTTTTGGATTTAAAGAAGAATACATTTTACAGCTACAGATAATAGCTTTTAAAAAAACAATGAAATTCACTGAAAAAACCATAGGTTATAGACCATATATAGTTAGGAATTAGCATTTACAAAACCTTGAAAATTCACTGAAAAAACTATAGGTTATAGACCATATATAGTTAGGAATTAGCATTTAAAAAACCTTATTTTACTCACACAAAACCATTGAAATTCCATATATAGTTAGTAGTACTAACTATATATCGCGCACCCGCAATCCACTGCTGATCATGTCACATATTACATCATTCATGACATGGTCAGTGACATCACTGATGACATCACTGATGACATCTCAAATGACATCACTGATATATATATGGTCTATAACCTATGGTTTTTTCAGTGAATTTTCAAGGTTTTGTAAATGCTAATTCCTAACTATATATGGTCTATAACCTATGGTTTTTTCAGTGAATATATATATATATATATATATTCACTGAAAAAACAATAGGTTATAGACCATATATAGTTAGGAATTAGCATTTAAAAAACCTTATTTTACTCACACAAAACCATTGAAATTCCATATATAGTTAGTTGCACTAACTATATATCGCGCACCCGCAATCCACTGCTGATCATGTCACATATTACATCATTCATGACATGGTCAGTGACATCACTGATGACATCACTGATGACATCTCAAATGACATCACTGATGACATCACTGATGACATCTCAAATGACATCACTGATGACTACATCCAGTGACTGTATATTTCTGTAAAGTTAAAATATGTCTTACATATTGAAGAATGAGTGGATGTATAAGTGTCTTGATGAAGGATTTAGTAGGGGCATGGCTGACTGTATGAGTGACTGATTAAATGTGTCTCACTGAGTGCATGGGTTAGTGACTAAACTGTCTTAATTTGTGCATCATTATGTCTGTTGTTCTGTAAACTGCTGCATGTGTTGATCATTAGCTATATGATTAACTGTATGGGTTATTGATTGGTTGCCCAAGCATTTGTATGGGAGACTGAGTGTGTGTCTGGGTGGCTGGGAGGTGTATGACTCTCTGCATAGATGTGTGAGCAGTTGATTGACTAGATGTATGGGTTCAAAAGTGCATGTGGAAACAGCTGTATGGGCGGTTGACTGTGTGCATGAGTGTATTGGTGAGTGAATGGATATCTCAGTGCTACATGTCAAAGTAAGTACATATGTAAAACACAGTACATGTCAGAGTTGACATATATAAATAACTGTGCATAAGAGCCAGTGAATGTGTGAGTGGCTGTATGGATCATTGTGAACTTGTATCCAGGATTGTATAAGTGAGTAAATATGTTTTAGTATATGTTTGAATAAGTAAGGTGTGTATAACTGTATAGTTGAGGAAATGGAGGTGTGATTGATTCTTTGCATGACTGACTAAGTGTCTGAGTAACTCCATGGATGAGTGACAGTCTATGAGTGTGTGTTTACACTGAGTGTATCTAAGGTTATATTAGAGTCTGAAGAGGTTCATCGTATTATCACATGAATGATGTCATCAGTGATGTGATCAGTAATGTCAAATGAGATGTCATCAGTGATGTCATTTGAGATGTCATCAGTGATGTCATCAGTGATGTCATTTGAGATGTCATCAGTGATGTCATCAGTGATGTCATTTGAGATGTCATCAGTGATGTCATCAGTGATGTCACTGACCATGTCATGAATGATGTAATATGTGACATGATCAGCAGTGGATTGCGGGTGCGCGATATATAGTTAGTGCAACTAACTATATATGGAATTTCAATGGTTTTGTGTGAGTAAAATAAGGTTTTTTAAATGCTAATTCCTAACTATATATGGTCTATAACCTATGGTTTTTTCAGTGAATTTTCAAGGTTTTGTAAATGCTAATTCCTAACTATATATGGTCTATAACCTATGGTTTTTTCAGTGAATTTCAATGGTTTTTTAATAGCAAATATCATAAGCTGTCGAATGTCAAGTACGTGGCAAGTGAAAACATTTTCGTGTTTATGCACACTGATCTGCTTTGAATGGTGCCCCCCCCCCTCATTTCTATTAGGAGTACTCTCTCTTTGCAGATAGTGAAAGGTAGTTAACGCAGGCCTTTGCCCCCGTTGTAATCCGTCGTGCCTGCTTCTCTCTCCATTTGATTGATTGTTATCCAAGTATTTACTGTTTTAGAATTAGTTCTCTTTGGTTCATTCTCTATTTACAAACAAACACAGAGTCGCAATACTCTGTTTAGTCTTTGCAGATAACGAAAAATCGTGTAAAAAAAAAGAAAAGGAATCGAGCAAAATCAGTAGGCCACTAATGGGATCTCTTTTTGACCTCACTAAAATAGAAACATTAGGAACAACCCCTCATGACAAATACAAAACTAGTGAGATGAACTGAACTCCACACAATGATGGCTGCAAAACAGCTCGGCTCCGCCACCCACCCCGCCCAAAATAACGATAAAGAGCGGCTGCCATGATTGGTTGCGGAATGGCCACGACGGAGCTACGAAATGGTGCTGCTCTCATGCTAACCCCAGCTTCAGTCTGAAACATCCAGAAACACTGTAGACTACCAATTCGATCAGTTCTGGTAGCGCCCCAATGTAACCCGGTAGAGAAGAACTAGCCCTCCCCTCTTTGACTGATGGTTCTTGTTGCCTGTCCCTTCTGTTGTCATTTAACAGAACTATTTAGCCTGCTGAAAGGGGTTGTGTTCCGACCGCTGGTTGGTGGAGACATTTTGACTATATTCTGTACCTGCGTTGTCGCGTAATGCGTCATATGACGCGCCGCGTTAGCGCATCCGGAAGTCATCCGGGGCGCGCAGCGCGTAACGTAAGCATAACAAGTCATGTGACTTGTTAATACAACTTTTCATTGGTTCATTTTACTTTTCTTATTGTAATGATGAAAGGCTTGGTCATATGACCTAAAAATTACGCTTTTCATTACTTCCGAACATTATTTTTTCTTAAATATATGTTATAATGTTCCAGGCTAATGTACTTTCCCAGAAATGTTACAACTGTCCTGCAAGTAAAATATATTCTTTTTTCGAGAAAAAGAGCGTTTCTTCGTCCCATGACGGAGCCGTTGAGCAAAAGAGGGTCGACCTGCTGTCTTAGTCGCCGATACGCCTGAATATGAGATTCTTATCGATCACTTTATGTTGCAGGAATAGAAAACACAACAGCCCTTGACCATTTATCTTTACTGCGTTCCTTCGTATTATACCTTTTACCCTTCATGTAATTGGTCTGCTTTATTTCACTTGCCTTTTAATGATTCTAAAACAGTCACTATTATTAAAAACTTTACCAATGTATATACTACTACCATGTTTTCTTTTAAAAACCTTTATTGTGAAAATTTCATTATACAAATACGAGCCTATAACCACGTGGGCCTGCCACGGAGCAAACTGTAATCGTATATGATGAATAGACATTTACACTGTAGAGGAACGTAACGGGCGGGCCATTAGGTTGCAAGAACTAAGGTGTCTAACAGTTACGGAATCGGTGGACGTACATTTTATAATTAAAATACGACAGGGCCAGTTACAATAAAATTATCTAGATATACATTTGCGGGCAAGTACCATGGGTGACGTTAATTCGAACTTTCAACAGTACAGTAATCAATAACACATCAGAACTTAATATCAATAGGGATGTTGAAATATTCAATCAATTCTCGTCCCCGCCCGCCATGTGCTTCAAAACTGCATACGTATCTCGTGATTTCAAGGTTCTGCAACCAGTACACAACAAGGAGTTACGAGTCCCATTTATTCCGGCGCCATTTTGGGCGAGGACGGTCAGGTCCAGGATATAGTCAAAATGTCTCTACCAACCATCGACTATGCTGATGTTCATATGCTGTATTTATTAGAGTAACACTCATCTGTCCACATGAAATTAATTTGCCACAATCTAAACATGTCATTTTAATCTTTCCAAAGTTCTTCTAAATATTTGGGACCGTTTCCCTTGCCTCTGAAGCTCTCAGTGCCACTTCTTTGATGAATGTACTAGCAGGTCAGGGGTTCTCCTCCAAATCTCTCTTTTATGCAGCACTATAATTAATTGGTGCCACCTCTCCATATGACGATGCATGGTATAGTTACCACAACTATATATTTTTTCGGTTCCTCTGGAGAGTTCATCGTGGCAGATGAAGCGTGTAACGTACCGGGCATTTACCTTTTTTTGCATGTACAGGAAAGGAAAAAAAAATCGAGCGTCCGAGTTCTAAGGTGTCCCAGGGCCATTTTAGTGGACCAGGCCCAAATCCAAAGAACAGGCCGCCATTTTGAGAGTCCTCTTGCAGCCGCCTGTCGCTGTAGCATCAAGAGCAGCCGAAACTCAGCTGAATGGCAACTGAAACGGTAAAGGGGCGCCCCACTACAGCAGACGAGCCTCCACCTAGGAAGGCCCATTCACGCTGTCTCCCCCCCCTTCGGGCACCCCACGCCGTTATTCGGAGCAGTATTGTAGGATGGCCACACCAGTGCGGCAACTTGCTAGACATCACCTCGGTGGTAACCGAATCTCAACGCCTTGTGGTGTCTTCTATTCAGAAAACATTGTTATGCTGCCTTCGACCTATTCGCCGCAAGTGCGCACACAACTCAACTGCATAGCTTGCTAGACACCACCTCGGTGCCATCCGGATCTTGGAATGTCAGCACCTTTTGGTGTCTTCTCTTCAGAAAATAATGTTGCGCTGCCTTTGGCCCCATTCGCACATCAGTCCGCTACTGACGCCATCTCACAGGCTAATGGGGCGCCCCACGCCGACTTTCAGCATTGTAGAATGACCACACCAGTACAGCAACTTGCTAGACATCACCTCGGTGCCATCCGGATCTCGGCGCCCCACTGCAGATGAAGTGCCTCTCAACTATGAAACCACCACGGTGACATCCGGATCTTGGCGCGTTGTGCTGCCTTCGGCCTATTCGCACATCGGTCCGCTACTGACGCCATCTCACAGGCTAATGGGGTGACCCACGCCGAGTTTCAGCATTGTAGGATGACCACACCAGTACAGCAACTTGCTAGACATCACCTCGGTGCCATCCGAATCTTGGCATCTCAACGCCTAGTGGTATCTTCCATACAAAAAATATTGTTACGCTGCCTTTGGCCCCATTCGCACATCAGTCCGCAACTTAGACATCACCTCGGTGCCATCCGGATCTTGGCATCTCAGCGCCTTGTGGTGTCAGTCAGAAAATATTGTTGCGCTGCCTTTGGCCCCATTCGCACATCAGTCCGCTACTGACACCATCTCACAGGTCAACAGGGCGCCCCACGCCGACTTTTACCATTGTACGATGGCCACACCAGTGCCACAACTTGCTAGACACCACCTCGGTGCCATCCGGATCTTGGCATCTCAGCGCCTTGTGGTGTCTTCAAATCAGAAAATATTGTTGCGCTGCCTTTGGCCCCATTCGCACATCGGTCCGCTACTGACGCCATCTCACAGGCCAACGGGGCGCCCCACGCCGACTTTCAACATTGTAGGATGGCCACAGAAGTGCGACAACTTACTAGACACCACCTCGGTGCCATCCGGATCTTGGCGCGTTGTGCTGCCTTCGGCCTATTCGCACATCGGTCCGCTACTGACGCAAACTCACAGGCCAACGGGGCGCCCCACGCCGACTTTCAGCATTGTTGGATGGCCACACCAGTGCGGCAACTTACTAGACACCACCTCGGTGCCATCCGGATCTTGGCGCGTTGTGCTGCCTTCGGCCTATTCGCACATCGGTCCGCTACTGACGCAAACTCACAGGCCAACGGGGCGCCCCACGCCGACTTTCAGCATTGTAGGATGGCCACACCAGTGCTGCAACTTGCTGGACACCACCTCGGTGCCATCCGGATCTTGGCGCGTTGTATGCCTTCGGCCTATTCGCACATCGGTCCGCTACTGACGCCGCCTCACGTGCCAACGTATTTTTTTTACCCTATGCCGCATAACAGGTCATGTGACTTGTTTATAAAACTTTTCATTGGTTCATTTTACTTTTGGTTTCCTAATGATGGAAGGCTTGATCATATGACCTAAAAACAACACTTTTCATTGGATGAAAACTTTTTTTTTTCCCAAACGATGAAAGCCCCACCTTGTTTCTGGATGTTTCATACTAAACTGGCGTCAGCATGAGAGCACCACCATCTCGTAGCTCCGTCGTGGTCATTCCGCGAGCAATCATGGCAGCCGCTCCCCACCAGAAGCCTGCAGGAGTCGGGGCCCCCAAAACTTTTGATGAATTCTCAAGGCGGAGGGGACGCTTTCGAGAATGGGGTCCAAGACCTAGCAGACAAGCGTCCGATTTCCAAGGTGTCCCAGGGCCATTTCAGTGGACCAGGCCCAAAAAGGAAAGAGCCTGCCGCCATTTTGAGAGTCCTGTGACAGCCGCCTATCGCTGCACCGCAAGAGTGGGCGCAACTCAGCTGAATTGCGGCTTTTGACACAGTGGACCAAAAACGGACGGAATGGCAACTGAAACGGTAAAGGGGCGCCCCACTACAACAGATGACACTCCACCTGGAGAGGCCCGTTCACGCCGCCTCCCCCGGGGCGCCCCACGCCGTTATTCGGAGCAGCATTGTAGGATACCAAAACCAGTGCGGCAACTTACTGGACATCACCTTGGTGCCATCGTTCTGCTGCCTTGGAACTATTCGCACAACAGTTTGCTACTGATGACCCACCCCCCGCGACGCCCCACGCCGTTATTTGCTGGGTGGCAACTTACTAGACATCACTTTCGTGTCATCTAGATTTCGGCGCGTTCTGCTGCCTTGGAACTATTCGCACAACAGTTTGCTACTGATGACCCACCCCCCGCGACGCCCCACGCCGGAAATCTGGACGTTGTGCTGCGTTGGGACTATTCGCACAGCCGACCGCTACTTCGTTGTTTTTCCCTAAAAATGTTTATATGTTATTACTATTTTTGTTTTCTTGTATATATTTATAAATTATTAAAGTTTTATAATCTTACTACTTTGTCGGAGTGCTATATATTTTTAATGTGACACATAATTGTAAAAACTTTGATGTACAAAGAGTCATCCCTGGAATCTTCCGCTTCACGCTCGGTCCCCTCCCCAATCACAATACAGGATGGTTTTCAGATAATAGCAACGCTTCTGCTGTGACGGATCTCATCGAGTGTGGGCCTTGATCTACTATAACTCCTTTGAAGAGGGGTGATTCTTTACAGCTGTGGCCATAAACTACATCTGCAGGGCTAGCTGATAGCCTAGGACCGGCCTGGACAATCGGACACAGAGGAAAAGGAGTGTCAGAGGGTGCGGTAGTGAATAGGGCGAAAGGGAGGTGTCGGGCGGGCACAGGGTGTGATTCTCAGGGAAGAGCAGCGCAGATGGGGGGAGGTTTATTACCCATGCATAAGACAGAGAGCGGGGGTGACCACTGCCTGGGTGAGATGCTTGCGAGTGTGGGGAGCCATGCTAAGGATCGACAGCGTGCACAGAGTGGGTCTGGTCAAGGCATCTAAAATGGCTGCCGTGCACGACAAAAGTGTGGCATTTGAAAAAAGACAAGATGGCGCAGACAATGTTTTTCAACACTTCCTGATTTCCTTCGAATCGAACGTTAACAGACGTTGGGGCATATTACCAAAGTTAAGCGATATTTATCCCTAACGATGCATTGCAAAGATTTTTTTACCGTCAGAAATTATCGCAGATAAACCTTGCTATTATCAAGGTTTATCGCAAATACGATAAAAAACGACCGCAATGCATTAATATCGCTGAAAACTCAGCGATATTCATGCATTACCGAGCTAATGCTCTTAGCCATGTTATCCACCTCCCATTGGATAACATGGCTAAGAACTGCTCAGGGCAGCTGTTACTTTTTGGAGATATTCGCGCTTATCTCGAATATTTCCAAAAGTTGATAATAGGAGATAGCGATGTTAGCGACTGTTTCCAGTCGCTAACATCTTGGCATGCCCACTTTGCATGTCATTAGTGATAAATATCACTCACATGCAAAGTGGGGCCCAAGATGGTCGCTATCTCCTACTAGCCGTCGCTAACTGGTGTTAGCAACAGCTAGGTAATACAGATATAATTTTATCTCCGCGAAGCGGAGCGCTGTTACAGATATATATCTTGTTTTTGAACGTTAATTTCTCAAAATGCACTGAAGCACATATATTGAGACCTAGCAAAGGCACATCGGGCTACCAGTCCCTAATATTTTACCAAGTTTCGTGCAAATCCATTCAGCCGTTCGATTATTATTATTATTTTTTTTTTTTGCCCCGCGGGGCCCTTTTAAAACCTTCACATCAAACCTAGGGGGTCAGCGAGGATCTACTATGCCCCCTTATGGTCATTTGCCCCTTCGCTTTGGCCTCCTCTTGTCTCTCGATCCTACCGAGAGACAAGATGGCGGCCGCTACGGACTGTTTGGAATGTTTACAGACACCGGAGAGCCAATCTGCTTCGCTTCGCAAAGCTCCGTAACGCGAAAAGTACGCGAAGCGGTGCGCTGTTACAGATATATATCTTTTTTTGAACGTTAATTTCTCAAAATCCACTGAAGCACATATATTGAGACCTAGCAAAGGCACATCGGGCTACCAGTCCCTACAATTTTGCCAAGTTTCGTGCAAATCCATTCAGCCGTTCGATTATTATTATTATTTTTTTTTTTGCCCCGCGGGGCCCTTTTAAAACCTCCACATCAAACCTAGGGGGTCAGCGAGGATCTACTATTCCCCCTTATGGTCATTTGCCCCTTCGCTTTGGCCTCCTCTTGTCTCTCGATCCTACCGAGAGACAAGATGGCGGCCGCTACGGACTGTTTGGAATGTTGACAGACGCCGGAGAACCAATCAGCTTCGCTTCACAAAGCTCCGTTGCGCGAAAAGTACGCGTCCTGGAGCGCTGCCCGGTCCGCTGTTACAGATATATATCTTTTTTTAAACGTTAATTTCTCAAAATCCACTGTAGCACATATATTGAGACCTACAAAAGGCACATCGGGCTACCAGTCCCTACAATTTTGCCAAGTTTCGTGCAAATCCATTCAGCCGTTCGGGCTAAAAGTGAGGCCAACCGCCCTATGGAAAACTCAATGTTAAAAACACGTTTTGGGACCCCCCTTTTTTCTCGACCCCCCCTGGACGAACCCCCCCCCAATTTTCAGGGGCTGCTCAGAAACAAAATGTGCCATTTTCCTGAAAATTCAGCCAATTCCGTCCACAAACGCCAAAGTTATTAGACATAGAATTTTCAAAAAACCCATAGAGAAAAAATCCTAACTATATATACCTACTGGCGACCGCCAGTAGGTAATATATATATATATATATATATATATATATATATATATATATCTATATATAGATATATATATAGATATATATATCTATATATATATATATATCTATATATATATATATATATATTACCTACTGGCGATAGCCAGTAGGTATATATAGTTAGGATTGTTTTCCATAGGGAAATCGCAACATTCTATTGGGAATAACTTTGACGCCGGTAGAGGAATCTTCCTGAAATTTTCTTTAACTTCTTAACTTTGCCTCGCGGCGCTCCGCCTTCCCTGAAAGTTTGGGGGGGATTCGTCAAGCGGGGGCAGAGATAAAAGGGGGGTCCCAAAACGAGTTTTCCCCATGTTAATTTCCATAGGGCGGTTGGACTCACTTTTAGCCTGAACGGCTGAATGGTTTTCCACCAAACTTGGCAAAATTGTAGGGACTGGTAGCCCGATGTGCCTTTGCTATGTCTCAAGATATGTGCTCCAGTGGTTTTTACGAAAATTAACTTTGAAAAAAATATATATTGGGCTACATTGGGCTATATATATGTTAGAGCCCAAATGTAGCCCAATGTCGCCCAATGTCGCCCAATGTAGCCCAAAGATGGCCACCAGAGACAAAAAAAAACAAATGTAGCCCAAATATCAGCCAGATGTAGCCCAACTATAGCCCAATGACAGAATGTCCCAGAGTGTTCTAAAGAACAACTAGAGCGCTAACAGTCTTACTTATGACAAAAGTATGGCACACCTGAAGTCATCTTGATTGGAATAAAGTTTTAACACTTAAAACATTTAATTTGCAAAGGAACACAATGAGGGGGTTCATTTTGCCATAGAAATTATGATTAGTGCTGAAGAAAGAAAAATTAGGGCACATTTTGAGTGACTTCTCAAATCCTCTTATATTTCATGAAAAAAATTCTGATATGCAGTCTCCCAAGATGGCCACCAGAGACAAAAGAGCCCAAATGTAGCCCAAATATCAGCCAGATGTAGCCCAACTATATCCCAATGACAGAATGTCCCAGAGTGTTCTAAAGAACAACTAGAACGCTAACAGTCTTACTTATGACAAAAGTATGGCACACCTGAAGTCATCTTGATTGGAATAAAGTGGTAACACTTAATACATTTAATTTGAAAAGGAACAAAATGAGGGGTTTCATTTTGCCATAGAAATGTTATATATATATATATATATATATATATATATATATATATATATATATATATATATATATATATATTCACTGAAAAAACCATAGGTTATAGACCATATATAGTTAGGAATTTGCATTTACAAAACCTTGAAAATTCACTGAAAAAACCATAGGTTAGAGACCATATATAGTTAGCTGGACATTTTATTGACATAAAACCAATGAAATTCCATATATAGTTAGTTGCACTAACTATATATCGCGCACCCGCAATCCACTGCTGATGATGTCACATATTACATCATTCATGACATGGTCAGTGACATCACTGATGACATCACTGATGACATCACTGATGACATCACTGATGACATCACTGATGACATCTCAAATGTAAATGCAAATTCCTAACTATATATGGTCTATAACCTATGGTTTTTTCAGTGAATTTCATTGGTTTTTTAAAAGCTAATATCTATAGCTGTAAAATATATTCTTTATTACGTGACGTATCACGTAGCCACGTAAGATGCCTCATGACGCATCGCATAACCGTGACGTATCGGCTCTGCAGCGCAAACAAAACCCGTAACGTAAGCGTGCCGGAGCACGCTTACAGATATATATATTTTTTTTAACCTTAATTAGACAAAATCCACACGTGCACATATCTTGAGGCCTTGCAAAGGCACATCAAACAAACAGTCCCTACAATTTTGCCAAGTTTGCTGGAAATCTATTCCCATAATTTTTTTTTTACTGTTTCTCTTGGTTTTCCCCTTGTTACGCTTACCGGGACGCTACCCGGTACGCGAACCGGACGCTCCAAAAACACAAGATGGCGGACTCCCGTTACGCTGCCGGTTAGCTGCCCGGTTCGCGTACCGGGAAGCGCCTCTACCGCGAAAAATCGCGGGGGACTTTAATATCCCCCTCATCAATCCTAGGGGGTCAGGAGGGGTTTACCTTGCCCCCTTTCCTTCATTTCCCCATTCTTTTTTCACCACATCTTGTCTCTCGAACCTACCGAGAGACAAGATGGCGGCCGCTCCGGACTGTTTACAATGTTGACAGCTACGCTGCCGGTTAGCTGCCCGGTTAGCTGCCCAGTGAGCTGCCCGGTGAGCTGCCCGGTTCGCGTACCGGGACGCGCCTCTACGGCGTAAAATCGCAAAAAAAATGTATTTTTTATTTTGTGCCCCGCGGGGCACTTTAATATCCCCCTCATCAATCCTAGGGGATCAGGAGTGGTCTACCTTGCCCCCTTTCCTTCATTTCCCCCTTCGTTTTTCACCACATCTTGTCTCTCGATCGTACCGAGAGACAAGATGGCGGCCGCTCCGGACTGTTTAGAATGTTGACAGACACCGGAGAGCCAATCAGCTTCGCTTCGCGAAGTTCCGTTACGCATCAGGTACGCGAACCGGGGCGCTAACCGGAGCGCTAACCGGAGCGCTGTCACAGATATATATATTTTTTAAAACGTTAATTTCTCAAAATCCACTGGAGCACATATATTGAGACATAGCAAAGGCACGTCGGGCAAACCATATCTACAATTTTGCCAAGTTTCATGTAAATCTATTCCGCCGTTCGAGCTAAAAGTGAGTCCAACCGCCCTATAGAAAAATGAATGGGAAAAACGCGTTTTGGGACCCCCCTTTTTTCTCGGCCCCCCCTTGACGAAACCCCCCCACATTTTCAGGGGCTGCGCAGAAACAAAATGTGCCATTTTCCTGAAAATTTCAGCCAATTCCGTCCACAAACGCCAAAGTTATTAGACATAGAATTTTCAAAAATCCCATAGGGAAAAAATCCTAACTATATATACCTACTGGCGACCGCCAGTAGGTAATATATATTTATATATATATTTATATATATATATATGGTAGAAGGAACATGGCGGCAGGCTGACGTCTGCCGAGGGAGCTCCGGTCCGGGAGGTGATTTCTTCCGAAAGAAGGCAGCGACAGAGGCGCCGAAACGGTGAGAGCGGAGCGGGCGACTTTTTTTGCATAATGCGGGCAGCACCCTGATGCCTTTTCTCTGTTTTTCCATATAAAACGGGAAATTGAGCTAGTCAAGGCGGCATCCTTCCTGGCGAGGAATGCTCCCGGCACTAGGACCCTGGAGGGAACGGAGAGGCGGGGAGACCGACGAATGCACTGGGAGACGGAGCCAGAGGCAGGAAGTGAAAACGGCCGGCGGCCGGCGGGGGAGCGAGGCAGCGAGGCAGCAGACGTGCTCGGAGTGTTATGTGTTCGAGCAGGCTTCTTTTTCCAGAATTTAATTCTGGTCCCACGGAGAGTGAAATCAAAGGAGCCAAAGGAGTCTGCGTCCCTTCCACAGCACACGAGGAGAGGAGGTATTTTGGGAGAAGAGTGCGGGGGTCGAGAGATTGGGCTTATGCGTGGGGGCAAGCGAGGAGGCTGTTGGCAAGAGTAAGCCTCAACTCCCCACTAACTAGTAATTTTGTGTATCGTGCCTCGTTACAGGAAGGAGCTGTGAAGGGGGTTCTAACATTCAGGCTCCAGAGAGGTTCAATTGGTCTGGAACTGAGCACTGGTGAGGTATTATGTGAGCTACAGCGTTTGTTACAGGACAAGGGCATGGACATAGGAGCAAGTCTAATACCTGAGAATTTGCCTATACACCCCGGACAAGAGGAGGAGACAGTTGTCTTCTCAGGGAGCCTGGTAGGTGAGGGGTACAAGATTAAGACTGCTACTAAAGATAAGACTAAGCCACCCTCAAACCGATCTTGTAATATAGCCTCCAATATTCCTTCTAACGCATCCTCCCCCCCACCACCCCCTACTTCCAAACCTTTAGTTAGGAATAGGTACCAGTTGAGTTCAAGATTCGCCTTACAGAATTCAGGTGTTGAGGTTCCCGCCACCGTAACAGCAGGTGTTATCCCGATCTCCCCGATAGGAAGAAGGAGGGGTAGGAGCAACATCGTGGGGGGAGTGGGGGAAGCGATTAAGCAAAAGCAAAGGCAAAAGCAAAAGCAAAATTTAAAGCAGAAGGTGCTGAAATCCTGCGCGACAGTCCCGAAGCCCACCCCTTCCCTAAAGGCTTACTTTAAAATAATGGAGAAGGTTGTCGATTCCCCGACAGGAGGAGGAGGAAGTATCCCCTGCCATATTTCTCCAGGATCCCCGGGTTCATCTAGTCATCCTGCGTCAAAGGATCCACTAAGCACCAGAAGCTTATCAGACCAGACTTCTGCTGATATACCAGGTACATCCTTCGCTGTGACTCTAAAAAATAGTTACTCTGTATTGGGACAGTTGGAGGATGCAACAATTCAAGAGAGTCAAGAGAGGGCAGAGGAAGAACCAGAGCCAGTGCAAGATGATGCAACTGGAACTAGAATAGAGGGAAGACCTTTAGGTCAGCGGCCGACCGTTTTGGCTAGCCCCTCACCTCCTGTAAGATTAGTGGCGACAGCTCCGGACGCAGGTCTGTCACAGGTGGGTGCTCTTCTTTTAAGTCTTAGAGAGGACCTGCTGACGAAACTTGATCAGAAGTTTGATACATCCGAGGCCAACCAAAAGATCATCCATGATCAGTGCGCCAGTTTGGAGCAAAAATTGGTGGATGTCAGCAAGCGCACGGAGGAGCTTGAGGAAGATGTTAGTTTCCTAAAGGGAGCCTCACAAAGACATGAAAGGGATATTGAGACGCTAAGAGCGCAAAACAGGGACCTTCAGATGGACGTGGAAAGATTAGAGATCCACTCAAGAAGGAACAATCTGAAGTTCTTGAAAATACCTGAGGGGCTGGAAAATGGGGATGTTAAGGCCTTTATCTGCAAAATCCTCCGAGAGGGCGTCCTAAAAAACAGTCCAGAAATAGATCTTGAGAGGGAGATTCAAAGGGCCCACAGAGATCCTTTCAGGCAGCGTTCTGGAAGATCTGAGCCACGAAAGATCCTGGTGAATTTTTTATCCTTTTCAGTAAAAGAATTGATCTTGAGCAATGCTCTGAAGGAAAAATCCCTACAATTAGGTGCAGCAAATTATATGATCCGTTCTGATGTAGGGAAAATAACAGCACAAAGGCAGTGGGAGTTAGGGACTCGTATGCCTGAGCTGAGGAGCTTAGGGGCTCAGGTCCAGATGAAGTTCCCTGCCTTTTTGAGAGTGGTCTGGAAGAACAAAACGCATAACTTTAATTCAGTTCAGGATGTTGACTCCTTTCTTATTTTGATGCGTGAGAAAACGCCGGAGTAAGATAAATAGGACTCTGGAAAGCCCGGGGGGGGGGTTGAGAGCAAAATTTAGTTAGATAATTAGTTTAGAATTTAAGCAACACGCATATTATGAATTAACGGTGTGTGTGTGGGGCCTCGGGGTGCCTGTAGTCTTTCCAGGGTAGAGAAAGAAATGGCAAAGAAAATCAGGAGGGGGAAAAAAAAAAATATATAAATTTAAAAAAAATAATAATAAATAAATAAATTAAAAAAAAAAAAAAAAGGGGGAAAGTAAAAAAAAAAAAAATCTTCTTTCAACTATATAAAGGGTGTTCATTTGGAAAAAGTAGGGAAAGGGGAAGAATAGATTTAACTAGCTTTTGTCGCACATATATAGCATAATGGACCACGAGGGTTGCCTCCCGGGGGGTTTGGAGAGTTCCCGACGGGCGACATGATCGCCATAGGAGTAGAGGGGGGGGTTCCTCAGGGGAGGGGGGGAGGAGGGAGGGGAGCAGGGGGAAAAAGTAAAATTAATCCTCATATTAGCGTGAAAATAATTCTTGCTCAAGTAGGGAGCTGGCTCAAAATGCTTAAGGTGATGTTAGAGAATTATGGCCGACACGACATATAGCATAAAACTTATAAGCTGGAATGTTAATGGGTTAAGAGATAGGACCAAAGCAAAAAGGATCATAGATTTTTTGTTTAGATCAGGGGCGCATATCTGTCTATTAGAGGAGACTCATGTGGAGAGGGAAGAATGCAGTCAAATATTTAGGAGATGCAGATGGATCCAGGAAATTATATCCTCGGAACAAAGCGGTAGTTCAAGGGGGGTGGCCGTGATTATTAGAGCAGGCGCAGGGATTAGGTTGTTAAAATACGAAACAGACATTTCAGGTAGATGGTTGATAGCTTCTTTGATGGTAGGAAGTGCCCCTCTTGTATGCGCAGTCTACTATGGCCCGAATCTAGACGCCCCGAGTGCCCTGATGAAACTTAAAACTAATTTAATAGAGACAACAGGCCCAATAATTATAGGGGGAGACTTTAATCTCATTTTTGATAGTGATCTGGATAGAACATCAAGAGTGAGATTTTCTCCACCAAAAAAAACCCGTTTAGAACTTAAGAATATAATGAGGGATTTCAACTTGATGGACATCTGGAGATTCAAAAACCCAGGGGGAAGAGATTTTTCTTTTTATAGTAGAAGATATGGACATCACTCTAGAATAGATTTCTTCCTGCTAGATAAAAACCTCACTTCGGTAGTCAACTCTATATCATATGTCCCTGCAATTCTTTCAGATCACTCAGTGGTGGAAATGGTAGTCAATATGAAACAGAAAAAACATTTCAGGAGATGGACATTAGATCGGACGCTGTTGCTGGATGAAGGGGTCAGACAGGAGTTAGCGACCAAGTCTGAAGAATTCTTTACAGTCAATATAGGGTCAGCAAATAAACAAACTGTCTGGGAATCTTATAAAGCTTTTTCCCGAGGTTTTTTAACAACCCTGATGATCAGGAGGAATAGACTGAGGAAAGAGGAAAGAGAAGCACAGATTTCAAGAATCAAGCTTAAGGAGCAGGAGTTACAGAGGGCATCAGCAGAGGAGTCGGATAACAGGCTAATCCTTCAGAGAGAACTCAACAGTTTGCGTGCTGAATTCCAAGCAGGTTTGGACAAGGAACTGAAGGAAAAGTGGGACATTAGTAATCTACAGCAGTTTGCTTACGGTGAGAAGTGTGGGCGTCTCTTGGCCTGGAAGGCTCGAGCAGATAGAACAAGGAATCAGATAGATAGTTTGGTTTTATCAAGTTCAGGCGAAAAAACCAACGAAGATGACTGCATAAGAGAAGAAGCAAAGAGATATATGCAAGCCCTTTACGGACCTAGTTCTTCTGTGGGTAAACATCAATTGGAATCCTGGTTTGCAAATGTCTTGCTCCCCAAGTTATCTGAGTCAGACTGCTCTCATCTTAGTTCAGAAATCCAAGAAGGGGAAGTAAGGGCTCAGCTGGCGAAAATGGCTAAGGGCAAGGCCGCAGGCCCAGATGGGCTTCCAGTGGAGATGTTTAAAATTGTTATAGAGCAGATCATAGGGGTTCTGACCCCATTATTCAACGAAGTTCTACTCAGGGGAGGACAAGTCCCCAGGTCATGGGCGGAGGCAACGGTCACATTATTGTTGAAGCCAAACAAGGATCCAAGTAGGATAGAGTCCTACAGGTCCATTTCACTTTTAAATGTGGACTATAAAATATTTGCGGGGGTACTGGCCACGAGACTAGCAAAGGTAGTAAAATCAGTAGTACACAGTGACCAAAGGGGCTTCATTCCGGATAGGCAGCTCAACGAGTTGACTTTTCAAGTGGTAGCAGCGATTGATCTGGCTCAAGAAAAGAAGCTGCCTCTGACTATAGTAGCAGTGGATGCCGCCAAGGCATTTGACCAGGTTGATTGGAACTATATGTGGTTGGCGATGGAAAAATTCGGCTTTCCGATGAACTTCATAACAGCCATCAAGCACTTATACTCAGCTCCGACAGCAAAGGTCTTAGTAAATGGTTCATTGACAGAACAGGTCCATATTTCCAGAGGTACTCGACAGGGATGCCCCTTATCCCCCCTATTGTTTGACTTGTATATAGAGCCTTTCGTTTGTTTATTAAGAGCGGATCCAATAATTAAACCCTTCAAGATAGCGGATATGGAGCTTAAGCTGGCATTGTATGCAGATGACCTGTTAATGTACACCATAAATCCGGATATAGCGATCCCCAGATTATTAGAGGTTGCAAAGGGGTTTGGTAATATTTCGGGGTACTCAATCAATGCAGAAAAGACGGAAATAATGGAATGGAACCAGCAGTCTAGTTTGACGGGGAAGAAGAATAAAATGAGGTATCTGGGAATCCATCTGGTCACTGAGATAGAGGAAATCCCCAAAATTAATTTAGAAAGGGTCATTAGAGACACAATTGTTTTATTGCAACGTTGGTCCTCACTGCCTTTAAATATATATGGGAGAGTGAATCTCCTGAAAATGATAGTGCTTCCTAAGGTTACTTTTTTATTTAATGCAATCCCATTATCTTTTCCAGCACCTTTAATTAAAAAGCTACAAGGAAAATTGGGCTCATTCATTTGGAATGCTAAAGGCCCCCGTATAGCATGGAAGAAATTAAGAAGGGGTCTCAAGACAGGAGGGCTTGCTTTTCCAGATTTAATGTTGTATTGCCATGCCTTTCATTTTAAGCATTTCAGAATTATGGCGGGTCATATGGATCAATCATCAATGGGGTTGCTATTTTCTATCTTATTAAAGGACGTCCCTCAGGGATCTAGTTTCTTTCTTTACAAGTTTGGGGACCCAAAATTCTTCAAGAAAGTAAGGTTGAAGATTTTAAGGTCAGCCCTGAAAAATTGGGTATTTGTAAGGACTAAACTAAACATCTTGTATTATGCGCCACAGGCTCCTATATGGGACTCACCAGGCCTCCCTGCTTGCCTTAATGATCAACTATCTCTACCTTTGAAGCAAGCAGGGTTGGAGAGGTGGGGAGACCTGCAGGGAGATGGCCAACTTTTAAGTTGGGACACTCTGTTTAATCTAACTAGGGGAGCCCTGACACGGTTTAAATATTATCAATTGTCAGGCTGGTGGACAACGAGACCCGATATACCCAATGATAACAACCCCCCCAACCCCAAATTTGAAGAGGTAGCTAGAAGGGGTAAGTGGAAATCTCAAATATCATTTTGGTATTCGGCAATGCTGGAGGGGGAGGATGTTACAGAGACTGAAATTTGTAAATTGTGGAGTAACGCTCTTACCCCAGCTGACGGGTCCTTTTTAGATTTCTGGCACGATTCTTTCAGGGTGTTAAATGCTGTAATCAAGCCAGCTGCGCTGAAAAGGAATCACATATACACCATGTATAGGGTTTACATGACACCGAAGAAATTGTCAAAATTCTCAAATATCGACTACAACTGTCCAAGGTGCGGCCTCTTGAGAGCAGACGATATTCATATGTTTATAGACTGTTCCGAACTGGCGGATTACTGGGGGAAGATAAAGGAATTTTTGGAAGAAGTACTGTTAATGTCTATAGCACTTCCAAGGCTTACAGTTATGTTTGGGCTAGTAACGAACTATCAGGTGAATGACCTCACCACTAAATTCGTATTCTTTATCATCCTCTTAGCGAGGCGTGAGATCTGTAGGGCATGGAAAGATCCAACTCCCCCTACCTTTGCTAATTGCTTGAGGCAGATTATGTTAACTTGTAAATCAGATGTGGCATGTGATCCCAGAAGTGAGACGAATGTTTGGGCAGCCTTGGTGGCATGGCAATCTCGATGACTGGTTTTCCTATGATTTGTCTGGAGCCCTGCTGGTTCCCCGTACTCCTAAGTAGCAAAGGGCGCCCAAAGATCGGCGAAATAAAGGAGTTTGGAGGGGAAGGTAGTGGCCGCTTGAGGGTACGGGCAATCCAACTTGCATTAGGCCAAAACGAATGAGGGTCGGTGCAGAACGGCCAGCAGTGCATGGAGGAGCCAGTGTCCCATCAAGAGTTCCATATGTGATATATGAGGATTACCAATTTAAAATAAAAAAAGAGAAAAAAAAAAAAAAAAAAAAGACATAGAATTTTCAGAAATCCCATAGAGAAAAAATCCTAACTATATATACCCACTGGCTATCGCCAGTAGGTATTATACATATATAAACATATATAATCTGCATATCTATATAAATATAAATGCATGCATACATATACATATATGCATACATATGCATGTTATTTACATGAAAGTTTTAAAAACACTAATAAAAGCAAAGCTAAAAAGCCACCTCATTACAAACAGAATGGCTTTAACTTAAACGAGGGCGAGATCTATTGCATTTTCAATGCTTGTTTACTTTGGTTCTATCAAGAAGGCATTCAGATGTGTCACACATTTGCCATAAATTCTGAATGTTAGCACTCTAGTTGCTCATTAGATCACTGTAGTAAAGCTAGTGCTCACCAGGGAAGTCTGCTGCTAATCATGGTTTGCAGCCATTTTCCCGCATTTTTTATCCCGCAGACTTTCAGTCCGCATACCATTATCCCGCAAGGTCATTGACCTCGCATACCATTATCCCGCATTTTTTCAAAACGCATGTGCATTTATCGCGCATGCCTTTACAAAGAATTACGTTTTAAAGGCATGTATGGTAAATGCATTTGCATTGTGAAAACCACGATGACGAGAGAGGTAAGTGGGTTTGTGTTAATTTTTTCGTGGGTTAGTGATTGTGTAGTGTAGTGTAGTGTTGTGTAGTGTAGTGTTGTGTTAGTGTAGTGTAGAGTTGTGGTGGTTGTTTAGTGTAGGGTCATGCTGGGGGTAGTGTTTTAGGGTTTAGGGTTGTGTTGTAGTGTTTGCGTAGTGTAGGGTCATGCTGGGGGTAGTGTTTTAGGGTTTAGGGTAGTGTCGTAGTGTTTGCGTAGTGTAGGGTCATGCTGGGGGTAGTGTTTTAGGGTTTAGGGTAGTGTTGTAGTGTTTGCGTAGTGTAGGGTCATGCTGGGGCTAGTGTTTTAGGGTTTAGGGTAGTGTTGTAGTGTTTGCGTAGTGTAGGGTCATGCTGGGCGTAGTGTTTTAGGGTTTAGGATAGTGTTGTAGTGTTTGCGTAGTGTAGGGTCATGCTGGGGGTAGTGTTTTAGGGTTTTGGGTAGTGTTGTAGTGTTTGCGTAGTGTAGGGTCATGCTGGGGTGTAGTATTTTAGGGTTTAGGGTAGTGTTGTAGTGTTTGCGTAGTGTAGGGTCATGCTGGGGGTAGTGTTTTAGGGTTTTGGGTAGTGTTGTAGTGTTTGCGTAGTGTAGGGTCATGCTGGGGGTAGTGTTTTAGGGTTTTGGGTAGTGTTGTAGTGTTTGCGTAGTGTAGGGTCATGCTGGGGTGTAGTGTTTTAGGGTTTTGGGTAGTGTTGTAGTGTTTGCGTAGTGTAGGGTCATGCTGGGGTGTAGTGTTTTAGGGTGTTGGGTAGTGTTGTAGTGTTTGCGTAGTGTAGGGTCATGCTGGGGGTAGTGTTTTAGGGTTTTGGGTAGTGTTGTAGTGTTTGCGTAGTGTAGGGTCATGCTGGGGGTAGTGTTTTAGGGTTTTGGGTAGTGTTGTAGTGTTTGTGTAGTGTAGGGTCATGCTGGGGGGTAGTGTTTTAGGGTTTTGCGTAGTGTTGTAGTGTTTGCGTAGTGTACGGTCATGCTGGGGGTAGTGTTTTAGGGTTTTGGGTAGTGTTGTAGTGTTTGGGTAGTGTAGG
Organism: Lissotriton helveticus; assembly: GCF_964261635.1. Taxonomy (NCBI): domain Eukaryota; kingdom Metazoa; phylum Chordata; class Amphibia; order Caudata; family Salamandridae; genus Lissotriton; species Lissotriton helveticus. The sequence continues at coordinate 1,423,918,699 of NC_136069.1, forward strand.
GTCATGCTGGGGGTAGTGTTTTAGGGTTTAGGGTGGTGTTGTAGTGTTTGCGTAGTGTAGGGCCATGCTGGGGGTAGTGTTTTAGGGTTTAGGGTAGTGTTGTAGTGTTTGCGTAGTGTAGGGCCATGCTGGGGGTAGTGTTTTAGGGTTTAGGGTGGTGTTGTAGTGTTTGCGTAGTGTAGGGTCATGCTGGGGTAGTGTTTTAGGGTTTTGGGTAGTGTTGTAGTGTTTGCGTAGTGTAGGGTCATGCTGGGGGTAGTGTTTTAGGGTTTAGGGTAGTGTTGTAGTGTTTGCGTAGTGTAGGGTCATGCTGGGGTGTAGTGTTTTAGGGTTTTGGGTAGTGTTGTAGTGTTTGCGTAGTGTAGGGTCATGCTGGGGGTAGTGTTTTAGGGTTTAGGGTAGTGTTGTAGTGTTTGCGTAGTGTAGGGTCATGCTGGGGGTAGTGTTTTAGGGTTTAGGGTTGTGTTGTAGTGTTTGCGTAGTGTAGGGTCATGCTGGGGGTAGTGTTTTAGGGTTTAGGGTTGTGTTGTAGTGTTTGTGTAGTGTAGGGTCATGCTGGGGGTAGTGTTTTAGGGTTTAGGGTAGTGTTGTAGTGTTTGCGTAGTGTAGGGTCATGCTGGGGTGTAGTGTTTTAGGGTTTTGGGTAGTGTTGTAGTGTTTGCGTAGTGTAGGGTCATGCTGGGGGTAGTGTTTTAGGGTTTAGGGTAGTGTTGTAGTGTTTGTGTAGTGTAGGGTCATGCGTGGGGTAGTGTTTTAGGGTTTAGGGTAGTGTTGTACTGTTTGTGTAGTGTAGGGTCATGCTGGGGGTAGTGTTTTAGGGTTTAGGGTAGTTTAGTTGTTTAGTGTATGCTAAAGGCATATTCGTTCTAAAAGTTTTCGTTATTTTAATTTGCGGCCTAATAGTACATGCGGGATTTGTTTTGCGGACTGATGGTATGCGGGATTTCGTCATATATTCGCTAATCATACTTTCTATGGCAAAATGAACCCCCTCATTTTGTTCCTTTTTAAATTAAATGTTTTAAGAGTTACCACTTTATTCCAATCAAGATGGCTTCAGGTGTGCCATACCTTTGTAATAAGTAGGACTGTTAGCACTCTAGTTGTTCTTTAGAACACTCTGGGACATTCTGTCATTGGGCTATAGTTGGGCTACATCTGGCTGATATTTGGGCTACATTTGTTTTTTTTTGTCTCTGGTGGCCATCTTTGGGCTACATTGGGCTACATTAGGCTACATTGGGCTACATTTGGGCTCCAACATATATATAGCCCATTGTAGCCCAATATATATTTTTCAAAGTTAATTTTCGTAAAAACCACTGGAGCCTATATCTTGAGACATAGCAAAGGCACATCGGGCTACCAGTCCCTACAATTTTGCTAAGTTTGGTGTAAATCCATTCAGCCGTTCAGGCTAAAAGTGAGGCCAACCGCCCTATGGAAAATTGCATTGGAAAAACATGTTTTGGTACCCCCCATTTTTTCTTGGCCCCCCCTTGATGAAACCCCCCCAAATTGTCAGGGGCTGCTCAGAAACAAAATGTTCCATTTTCCTGAAAATTTCAGCCAATTCTGTCCTCAAACGCCAAAGTTATTTGACATAGAATTTTCAAAAATCCCATAGGAAAAAAATCCTAACTATATATACCTACTGGCTATCGCCAGTAGGTAATATATATATTACCTACTGGCGGTCGCCAGTAGGTATATATAGTTAGGATTTTTTCTCTATGGGATTTTTGAAAATTCTATGTCTAATAACTTTGGCGTTTGTGGACGAATTGGCTGAAATTTTCTGGAAAATGGAACATTTTGTTTCTGAGCAGCCCCTGAAGATTTGGGGGGGGTTCGTCAAGGGGGGGCAGAGAAAAAAGGGGGGTCCCAAAACGTGTTTTTAACATTGAGTTTTCCATAGGGCGGTTGGCCTCACTTTTAGCCCGAACGGCTGAATGGATTTGCACGAAACTTGGCAAAATTGTAGGGACTGGTAGCCCGATGTGCCTTTTGTAGGTCTCAATATATGTGCTCCAGTGGATTTTGAGAAATTAACGTTTAAAAAAAGATATATATCGGTAACAGCGGACCGGGCAGCGCCCCGGTTCGCGGACCGGGGCGCGTACCGGAACTTCGCGTAGCGAAGCTGATTGGTTCTCCGGTGTCTGTCAACATTCTAAACAGTCCGGAGCGGCCGCCATCTTGTCTCTCGGTAGGATTGAGAGACAAGAGGAGGCCAAAACAAAGGGGGAAATAACCATAAGGGGGCATAGTAGATCCTGCCTGACCCCCTAGGTTTAATGTGGAGGCTTTAAAAGGGCCCCGCGGGGCAAAAAAAAAATACTTTTTTTTTTGTTTTTTTGCGTGGGTAGCGCCCGGTCCGCGAACCGGGAAGCGTTCTGGGCAGCGTACTGCAATGAAAAATGAATGATAGACTTTTTAAATGCTGTATGTTAATTGATTGTTGGTTTTGTTGATTATTTTTTATTTTCTTTATTTTTTAAGCATTTTTTTTTATTGTGATTGTGTTTTATAATTTATTAAACTTTCTAACATTTCATTGTCAAAAATTTCATAATTATCATTGAATATACATTGTAGTCTCTGAGGGTGTAAAATGTCCTCATTTTCAAGGAGGTTATCTACTGCTTGTACACATTGCAGTAGTTCTTTGTCCCAAGTTTCATCGAAAAATTCAATATCATTTTCATCAATGATTTCTTGGCTGCTCTCTTGCAGGACAATTTGAAATTCAACTTTCTGTTCGCCTTCCATTTTGCCTGAAATTTAGATTAAAAAAATATATATTAGTAGAGATAGGGTACTGTTGGGATTAATTTTAGATAGGCAGTTTTTATCAGTGAATTTATCTTTGGGCAGTGTATAGTATCAGAGTGGAAGTAGGAATATAAAAAAGTGTATGTGATTTAACGTAAGTAAATTCATAATTATACAAGAGAAGCCTAACTCCATCCATAACTATAACAGAGAAGTCTATCTAAATCTATAACTACTACAGAGGGATAGTATATAACTATCAGAAAAAGTTTACCATATTAACTTATAGTGCACAATATACTTCAGTTTTAAAAATAAAAACTTACCTTTAGAAAGAAGTTGAAGGAATTAGTGAAAATACTATTGAAATGTACACCAAGAAGTAGTAGTCAAAATGGCTGTGTTTTCTTCTCTTCCTTTATATATATTCAGGTATATAACCAATGAAATGTCAGGTAAAAAAAGTAGAAAATGAAAGTAACATATTAATTGGTTGTCAATTCCAACACTTCAGATGTGTTTTGTGAAGTAATTTACCTCAGGGTATTTAGAGAGGTCTACAGGCTAAATGGCTAAATGGAATTCCAATCAAATTTGTGAAAATGGTAGGGATTGGTATGTAGTATGAGCTAATCTATATTTGGTGAAATTGTCTCCAGTGGCTTTTCTGTGAACTACTTTCCCACCTTTTTTGATGGTGCGCTTCCCAGGGAGCGACCCGGTACGCGAACCGTTGAGCGCCCCGGTTCGCGAACCTTAAGCGTTACGGGAGTCCACCATTTTGTGTTTCGGTCGAATTAAGATACAAAATGGAGGGCAAATAATGTTCAGAATGGGTAGAAGGGGGCACTGTAGACTTATCTTGACCCCCTAGGTTTTGTGAGGGTGGCTGAGGAGGCTTATATGTGCGAAAAAAACCCATTTTTTTAAAAAAATTCGCGAGGTTAGCTCCCGGTTCGCGTACCGGGTAGCGTCCCAGGGAGCGTACTTTGTTGAAAATTAGTGAAAAATGTTAGAGTAAAATAATAATTGTGAGTGATCAGATGTAGGGTAGCTCTGAGAAGAGCTTTTGGGTTTATGGTACATTTAGGTACTTATAAGTAGGTACCAATGCACAGTCTTAAATTCAGAGTGAAAATTCTGTTGCCCTCATCTGAGAAGTGAACTCCATCTCCTCTGTAGATATCTTGCATGTAGTAACGCAAGTTATTGTTGTACAGGGAGCCCATTCCATGGTCTCTCATGTAAGCTGAAACAGATTTGTTTACATGCTTCGTCGACTTCTCAATTTGTGGACAAAATTGGTTTGACCACCTCCATTTCTGTCTTTGGCATATATTTGAATATACCAAGGCAGTCTGAGGAAAAAGTGCCATCAATTGCTCAAAGGTGTCCTTTAAAAGCATTTCCAGACCTACCCCAGTCAAAGTGCCCAAATCATTACCTCCACAGTGCACAATTAACAGGTCAGGTTTGGGCAAATGCATAAAGGTTTTCACCAATGGTATCAATTGGTGACATTTTAATCCTCTGTGGCCAAACCACTTAATTTCCACATCTTGTAAATTGAGGTTAGGTAATTTTCTGTTCTCAGCATACCTGTGAGCCCAGTGAATATAACTATGTCCAACAATCCAGACAGAAAACATGGTGAGAGGAGGTTCTCCTGCAGTCAGATGAAGTGTGGCAATGAAATGGCAGTTGAAAAAATGAGAGTTTAAAATGAAAAAAACTGTGGAGTTTCTGTGTTCATGAAGCAGTAACAGTGATTGGTGGATTTTGATTGCTGAAAACAGAAAGTTAGGGTGCATGGATGTGTTCTTTGAAAGATGTATTTTGAGTGGTCAATAAAAAATCATTAAATGAAAGATTGCAGTGGATACGCAGGTGCACTGAGAGTTCAAAGTTCAATTGCAACATTGTTGTGTGAACTTGCAAACACCAGAGGTCTTCCAAGAGGTGGTTGCTATGCAGAAAAGGCATGAAATGGCAGAGGGGGGAAGGGTTTTCATTTGAAAAAAAGTGAGGGAAGAGTTTTGATTGGGTGACATGAGAGATATGTGTGAAGAATTACAGCATTTCTGTGCTTTTGATAGCTGCAGACTCTGGAGTGCATACCTTTTGCTCTGCTGAAGACAAATTGGTGTGTTTCTGAGACTGTTTTCAAACTCAAAGTATTTGCTAAGGTGAGAAAATATTTTTTTAATTTAGATAGAGAATAGTGTGCTTTAAGGAAAAAATTATGAATTATGTGGCGCAAATTGCTTGTAAATATGCTCCCATCTGTGCATGGAAAATTTAGATTTTGAATGTTTGTGTTACATAGCCATGTTAAAAGTGATACAAACATGCTGCAAAGGCAATTAAAAAACGCTTTTATGTGTCTTAAGGACATTTTAAGTAATTTTCCCATGTGCAGTGTTTTGAAATTATGATTTGAAAATCGTTTTTGGGGAAAAGGAATTGTTTTTAAATTTATGACAAGGACATAATGGTGTATGCTTCTTTATACGGCAATTGACTGTCCCTGATGTTATTTTTCCCATTTTAATGTAAGACCTTTCTCTGTGGCGCAAATTGCTTGTAAATATGGTCCCACCTGTGCATGGCAAATTTAGATTTTAAATGTTTGTGTTACATAGCCATGTTAAAAGTGACCCAACCATGCTGGAAAGGCAATCAAAAAACACTTTCATGTGTCTTAAGGACATTTTAAGTCATTTCCTCATGTGCAGTGTTTTCAAATTATGATTTGAAAATCGTTTTTGGGGAAAAGGAATGGTTTGTAAATTTATGACAAGGACATAATGGTGTATGATTCTTTATAAGGCATTTCAGTGTCTCTGATGTCATTTTTCACATATTACATTAAAAGACCTTTCCCTGTGGAGCACATTCCTTGTAAATATGCTCCCACCTGTGCATGGTAAATTTAGATTTTGACTGTTTGAGTTACATAGCCATGTTAAAAGTGACCCAAAAACTTGCAAAGGCTTTTAAAAAAAAACTTTCATGTGTCTTAAGGACATTTTAAGTAATTTCCCTGTGGGCAGTGTTTTCAAATTATGAATTGAAAATCGTTTTTGAGGTAATGGAATGTTGTTAAAATTTATGTGCGCCATATGCCCCCAAATTTATTTTTCAGGGGTGCAGCAGGGTGTTCTTGAGACACCCCTGCACCTTTGGAAAAATTCCTAATTTGCGATGAGCTAATTGCTAATCGCAAATTGCACCTTCATTCATATGGGCATCCTGGCCCATGGAAATGAATGGGTAATTTGCAATTAGCAATTTGCTCATCGCAAATTTGGAATGGTAAAGAATCGCTATTTATTCCTTAAAATTTGCTATTTTGGAAATGCAAAATAGTTATATGATACATATGGCGGTTCATCTGTAACAAGATAAGAAGCTTAGGGATACATTTATGATGACTGGCGAAATAAAGTGCAAATCACTTACTTCATTGGTAGGCCTTTACATGTATTATCTCTTCTGTATTCTTCATCAAGCGTAATTTTTATCTGCAATCCTGAGTAGGCCTCACCTAAAACAAACCTCTGGATAGGCCACACCTTATCGTCATCATGAATTAATCATTTAAAATGCTAGGGACAGATTTATGATAGGTGTATGACTCTTTTGCGCCACTTACAAAACACTGTCCACGGGGAAATGACTTAAAATGTCCTTAAGACACATGAATGTGTTTTTTTAAAGTGTTTCCAATTTTTTTGGGTCACTATTAACATGGCTATGTGACTCAAACAGTCAAAATCTAAATTCACCATGCACAGGTGGGAGCATATTTACAAGGAATGTGCTCCATGGGGAAAGGTCTTATAATGTAATATGGGAAAAATGACATCAGAGACACTGAAATGCCTTATAGAGAAGCATACACCATTATGTCCTTGTCATAAATTTGCAAACCATTCCTTTTCCCCAAAAACGATTTTCAAATCATAATTTGAAAACACTGCACATGTGGAAATTACTTAAAATGTCCTTAATTCAAAATTTGCTATTCTTTATTTTGTGATTGCACTGAAGGATTTGCAAATTTTGCGATTACTTAAATGCAATGTATCGAACAAAAAATATGTAAAAAATAACATTAAGGATTTAGAAACTACCACCAACTTCTAGTTTGTGGTAATTTGCAAATTCTTTTCAAAAAGCATTTTTTTCCAAAAAACAAAAGGTGCCATATGACGCCAATACATGTCCTTAGGGCATGTATGTGCGCAATATGCCCCCAAATTTCTTTTTCAGGGGTGCAGCAGGGTGTTTTTGAGATACCCCTGCACCCTTGAAAAAATTCCTAATTTGTGATGAGCTAATTGCTAATCGCAAATTGCACCTTCATTCCTATGAGCCTCCTAGCCCATGGAAATGAATGGGTAACTTGCAATTAGCAATTTGCTCATTGCAAATTAGTAATGGTAAAGAATTGCTATTTATTCCTTAAAATTCGCTATTTAGGAAATGCAAAATAGTTTGATGGTACATATGGTGGTTCATCTGTAACAAGATAAGAAGCTTAGGGATACATTTATGATGACTGGCGAAATAAAGTGCACATTACTTACTTCATTGGTAGGCCTTTACTTGTATTATCTCCTCTGGATTCTTCATCAAGCGTAACTTTAATCTGCAATCCTGAGTAGGCCTCACCTTAAACAAACCTTTGGATAGGCCACACCTTATCGTCATCCTGGATTAATCATTTAAAATGCTAGGGACAGGTTTATGATAGGTGTATGCCTCTTTTGCGCCACTGTGCGTCACTTTTATGATGCAGCGGCGGTGCAAAAGATTTGCTATGAGGCGACAAAATTACAAATTGATGCATTTAGGCAGATATGTCATGGTGTAAAAAAAACGTACCACATGAAACCGATGCAGCAGTGATGCAAAAGATGCACCATGTTGCAAGACAGGCCTCACTTGGGGCCATATGTATCAAGCTAATTAGCATTCGCAAAGATCAAAATTCTGCGAATTTCGGCCTTTGCGAATGTTAATTAGACAAATGGTATGTATCAAACAAGTTTGATGCAAAATAAGGAGTAGCAAAATTTGCTATTCCTTATTTTGCGATTGCACTGAAGGATTTGCAAATTTTGCGATTACTTAAATGCAATGTATCAAACAAAAAATATGTAAAAAATGACATTAAGGATTTGGAAACTACCACCAACTTCTAGTTGGTGGTAATTTGTGAATTCTTTTCAAAAAGCTTTTTTTCCCAAAAACAAAAGGTCCCATATGACGCCAACACATGCCCTTAGGGCATGTATGTGTGCCATATGCCCCCAAATTTCTTTTTCAGGGGTGCAGCAGGGTGTTTTTGAGACACCCCTGCACCCTTGGAAAAATTCCTAATTTGTGATGAGCAAATTGCTAATCGCAAATTAAACCTTCATTCCTATGAGCCTCCTAGCCCATGGAAATGAATGGGTAACTTGCAATTAGCAATTTGCTCATTGCAAATTAGGAATGGTAAAGAATTGCTATTTATCCCTTAAAATTCGCTATTTAGGAAATGCAAAATAGTTTGATGGTACATATGGCGGTTCATCTGTAACAAGATAAGAAGCTTAGGGATAGATTTATGATGACTGGTGCATCACCAGGGATGTGTCAGTCATCCTGCGCCGCTGTTCCGCCACCCATGGTGTGCTGCATTTACAATGCGGGGCATCATGGGGCAAAAATGGCACAGATGCGTGACGTATCTGTGCTGTAAAGGTAGTGATTGCTGGAGTTGTATCGCAAGTGCGATGCAGCTCAAGCAAGGCTCAGGGGTGCCCCATCTCCACAATGTTGCGTCAAGACCTATGCCTGCTTAAAGCAGGCGCAGGGTTTTGACGCAGCTTTCTCCTATCTGATTGTAAATACGGCACACCATGGGTGGCAGAGCAGCGGTGCACGTTAACTGGTGCATGCCTGGGGATGTGCCATTTAACATAAATCTGCCCCTTTACATTTAAGTATGTGCAGGGGACACAGAGTCGGTGAGGCTTATCCAAGGTTAAGAAGAGATGAGTCCTGTTCACTGAAATTTAGACATAGTCTTCACCTGCTCAGCATTGCTGGACATGGCTAAATAATAGCTGCAAAATATTACTCTTGTTAAACAATTTTACTATTATAATCTCTGAGATTTGTCTCTTACTCTGCAACATCTCATTGTTGTTATCTTTCTTTAAAGATAAAGACAACATCAACATGAGCGACAATCTGCAATCAGTTGATTTTGACCTCATCATTGAACTAGTAATTGAAACATCAGTGGATGTTGATCCCTTGGATGATTTAAATCCTGAGGATGAAGAAGAGCGTGATGAGGATGCAGATTTGTCCGAATTATATGACATAGGGTGGGAAGCTGACCTGCTTGAGCCTATGGAACTATAAACATTTATTTTTAAAATTTATAATTAATAAAAAGTAAAAATGTAAACCGTTTAATTTAAAAATAAAGACACCTTCAAAAACAGGTTATGTGTAGTGTCTTCAATAAAATATTAAAATATGCTCATAAAATTAGATCAGATTCACATATAAAATAGCACAGGTAACATAAATATAAATGTCATTTCTTTTCTGCTATTTCTGTATTGTAAATTTGCCAAGGACTAAAAAATCTTCCATTTAAAATGTCAAGTAGTGTGTTAAGTTTTTGATCACTGTTATTGATTTACTGTTTGGTAATAGTGGTTAATAACATTTTTTATTATATTTTACCACAGATTCAACTGCAGATCATTTCAAGATTTCACCATGCCAACAATAGAAAGACAGAGAAAGGCTGCAAAACGTCAAAGACAGCAGGTGAAACAAAATAAGCAGCAGTCCTCTAACAAAAAGATTTGTCAAGTCACGAAGAAAGCACCGGGTAAGAGCACAAAATATTTCATAAGAAATATGTGTAGTAAAAAAAATATTACTACAGAAAATGTTTCAGTCCAGAAAAAGAGAACCAATTCAAATGGAAAGGAAAGGCCAATCAAAAATGTTACTGCTAGAGCAAGAGATAACTCTGTGCATGATAGTAGAAGGAAACAACAGTTTAGGGACATTCGTAAACGAATGTTCCGCAACAGGATAATTGGCAATTTGTTAAAAAATATTAAGAAAGGTCAACAGAAAGTGGTTTTTTATAAGAGAAAAAAAAAAGTTGAGAAAGTTATTGATCAGGCATTTGAAATTAAACGTAAGTTATTTATTTTGATAATCAATAGAATTAGGAAGCTAAACAAGGCAATTTATGATTTCAAAAGAAATAGTAGATGGAAGAGAATAGTTAATCGTAGTAATTTTTGTGAAGTTTTTTCTGGAGAATGGATGCATAGTTCAAGCTGTGAGGCATTTTTTAATGAGGAGAGTTATTTCCAGGATAATGATTTGGTGCATGCAGTTGACACCAGTGGTCGTGCTTATGAAGTGAAAGATGGTTGTCCAGTTGAAGAAAAACTTGTGACAACAGAGACAGAAGAGGTGTTAGGTAATGAGGTTTTAGGAAGACGTGCTAAGGGTCCTGTCTACACCTGGAAGTGTAGTAGTATTTGTAGTGTGCGACAGGATTACATCAATTTGCTTTGTGATTTTGTACGGTCATTTAATAAGAACAGTTTGAAGCAGAAAATAAGGTTGTTGCAAGAATTAGATCCTTGCAGAGTGAGAGAAGTGACAGGTTTGCATGGTCATTCACTGGCTTGTCTTTCCAGGAGAGTATGCCAGAGTGTTTTTCATCATTTCAGGATGCTAGCAGTGCATCATAATAAAGTGAGGAAATTAGTTAGAATGTTGTATTATGCTAAGAGTCCAGCAATTATGCTTAAACAATTATGCGCTGCTCTTTTGCATGGTTCTGAAATAGATGTGAAGAATATATGTGAAGAAATTGAGTTTTGTTACTTTGGAAGTAAAGAGGAGAATGTTGAAATTGACCAAGAAGAAGAGGGTAATGTGGAAGATAGTGTACAGGTTTCCAGTACAGATAATTTTCAGAAGGAAATTGCGACGTTTCAGGTGAAATCAAGTGAGAGGCCTAATTTCACTTGTGTGTGTTGTCGACGCACTTATTATAAGAATCAGACTAAGTTAGTGGATTTATATGCAAAAAGTGAAAGGGAAAATAATAGTGAATGGAAGGATTTCGCAACATACTTGATGGTAGAAAATTATTTTGATTTGGGATTGGATCAACGTGTGTGTACTTATTGTTGTTGCAAATTAAATCAAAACCAGATGCCTGCTAGAGCAGTTCATAATAATCTGGAATTGGTTGAGATTCCTTCTGAATTGAAGGATTTAAATACTTATGAATCTATTTTGATTCAAAGTATCCATCCCTTTCAGGCTATTGTAAGAATGGAGCCAAAGACAGGGAAATTGCCTCCATCAGATTTACAGAGAGGATTAAAGGGAAGAGTTGTTTATTTGCCTCTAGATTTGAAGAAAAACATTAACACAATTGGAGTAGAAAAAGTGGAAGAGGAACCTCTTGTTATTTTAGTTAATGGGGTTCCGACAAAGAATAAGAAAATATGGCAAGATTTAGTAGATGTTAGGAAAGTCAAAAGGGCAACATTGTATTTGAAAAAATATAATAAATACTATAAAAATGTATATGTTGCAGAAGAGGAAGTAAGTGAGGAAGAGGACAGCGATTTGTGTGCTGGTCAAATTGAGAAAGTAGAACCCTGTACTAGTGAAGAAATATATGAACATTATAGTGATCATCCTTTGCATTCCAAGGAAGTCATGGGGAATGCTATTGAGTTGTTTCAAATGAAACAAGCGAAAGGGAGTCCCATTAGTGTTTGGGAGGAAAGTTTGGAAGCTCGGTGTTTCCCACAGCTTTTTCCAACAGGTCAGGGAGGAAGATATGATGAGCGACCTCATCAAATTCCTGCTTCTGAATACCGGACTTTGCGATTGTATGCAGGAGATGCTAGGTTTCGACAATGCATTCCTTATTTGTTTCATCTCCTGTTTGAAAGCGATCTGTCTGGACTGTCATATGCAGTGAACCACATCTTGAAAAGTGGTATACACATGCAAAACATCTCGGCAAGTGACTTTATGGATAAAGTCAATGTCCAAGACAGTATTTTGGATTCTCACCTGATTAATCTCATGGCGTGTCAGCGTGGTACTAATGAGTACTGGTACCGTCGTCATGGTGATTTAAAATGTATGCTGAGGAACTTAGGTACTCCCACATGGTTCCTCACTCTGAGCTGTGCCGAGTATGGCTGGGAAGACTTACTTGAATTTCTACGAGAGGCAAATGCTAACGTAGATAACATCGAATTCAAGACACCCGGAGAACTGTGCTCTTTGGATCCAGTCAATGTATGTAGGTACTTCAATCATAGATTTGAAGCTATGATGTCTTTCATCATGAATAAGAAGAATCCACCTCTTGGAGAGGTGTTGGATTTCTTCTGGAGAAAGGAGTACCAAGCAAGAGGTGCTCCTCATATACATATGTTGCTGTGGATCAAGGATGCACCTAAATTTGGAACGGATCCAGAAGACTCAGTGATGAGTTTCATCCAACAGTATTCTACGTGTGCTGTTCCAAACGCAAAGGAGAAGAAAAGCCTAAGAGAAAAAGTTCTGCGTTTCCAAAGCCATCGATGTGGAAAGTAGTGCCGTCGTAAATTCCGAAACAAGGACAAGTTCTACACTAAATGTCGTTTCGGCTTTCCACGACCGGTGATTTCTAAAGGAAGAGTAAACAGTTTGATGTCTTCGCTGCGACACAATGTCATGAAGAAATCACCTAAAAACACATACAATTTGAAGAGGAACGAAGAGTCCAAGTACATCAACGACTACAACCCGGTGATTTTGTCCATGTGGAATGCTAACATGGATATACAGTTTGTGGCTGATAACTGTATGGCTGTGGCTCGGTATGTGACGTCTTACATCACCAAAAAAGAGAAGACAGAATTGAAGGATATGTGGGAGGACATTTCCCATGAAAAGAGCCTCAGCAAGAAGTTGTACAGTTTCAGTCTGAAGATGCATCGAGAAATTGGAGCTTACGAATGCTCTGACCGGTTGTCTTCAGCAAGTCTCTATGCCAAGTCCAGGAGTATCGTTTGGGCGAGTCTTGGTCTTGCTGCAACGCGTAATCGAGTTCTCAAACCTGTGCGGGAAATTGAGTATTTGGCGGAAAAGGAGCCAAACAGTACCGACATTTTGAAGACCAACATGTTGGATACATATTATCCAAATAGAAGCAGTCACCTTGACAATGTTTGTCTGTATGAGGTTCTTCAAAATTACATATTCAAGAGGAACATCAAAGAAGATACTGAGAAAGGAGTGTATGCTGTAATAGGAAGTGAGGGATGTCTGGTCAAGCAAAGAAAATGCCACTTGGTAAACCATTGAAAATTGAGTGGCGAATCTCCTGAAAAAAAGGAGTTTTTCTATTTAGCACTTTTGCAACTTTTCAAGCCTTGGCGTGCAGAAGAGGAACTGCTTGGAGATTTCCTCTGTTACGAAGACTCTTTCAATGCCGCCAAGGAGACCATAGAATGTCCTGCTTTTCCCAAATATGTAGAAATGTTGAATGCGGAAATTGAGCAGGAAGCAACGATTGCAGCCGAGATTGCCAGAGACAGTTCTCAGGACAGTCAGAGTTCTGCTTCATTGAGTCAGGATCCACTAGGAGGACCTGTTATTGAAAATGAAGCTGCCACTGCCATGAATGAAGTGGAAAGAGCCATTGCACATGCTCAGGAGGATGCGGTTAACTTAGAAGAGTTGGAAAGACAACTCAACGTTGAGCAGAGGAAAATATATGACGAAGTTACCATGCAAATTGATCATGGATTAAGTCATGACAAGAAAGAGTGCTCATGTACATCGTTGAAGCCTGTCCGACTGTACGTGAGTGGAGAAGCGGGAACTGGAAAAAGTTTCCTCATTAAAGCAATTTCATGCTATTTGCAGGAAAGGACAGAGTCATCGCTGTCTTGTGTTGTCACCGCTCCAACTGGACTGGCAGCACATAACATTAAAGGGATTACTTTACATCGTTTACTGATGCTGCCAGTGGAGCATGACAACAAATTACAATATCACAAGCTATCTGGAGATGCTTGTTTTGAAGTTTCAAGAATCTTGAGGAAAATGAAACTTCTTATCATTGACGAAGTAAGCATGGTTTCCAATGTCATGCTTACCTTTGTGCATTTGAGAATGCAAGAAGTTCTCAAAACAGAGTATGATGTGTTATTTGGTGGCAAACACATCATTGTTTTCGGAGATCTTTTGCAGCTGACACCAGTGAAAGGGCAACCTGTGTTCAAAATGCTCACGCATGAAGATACCAGGAAGTGCCTAGGGAGCATTGGCAACGTCAATATATGGTTAAACTTCAATTATGCTGAACTGCATGAAAATATGCGTCAGGCGAAGGATGAAGTTTACAAGACTATTCTACAAGATGTTAGAATTGGAAAAGTGACCGAGCATGGGAAAGAAGCTTTACATGCACGATTACTGTCAAATTTATATCCAGAACAAGATGTTGTGCCTGAGAATATTTTTCAGAAAATTACTGAGAAGAAATCTGGAATATGTTTGATGCCAACTCTTGCAGAATGTGCCAAATTCAACAACAAAATGTTGCATTTAGAAAAGCAAGAGATTGTGAAACTGGAAGCTATTGACAGAGTAGAGCATATGGGATCAACAATTATTTTGTCTGAGAATCTGAAAACAAAATTGGATTCATTAGAGAAGAGTATATCTAAAACTGCAGGTTTTGAAAAGACTCTGAATGTGTGCTTGAACTGCCGTATAATTTTAAGAAGGAATTTACATGTTGAAAGAGGTCTGGTAAATGGATCAATGGGTAATGTTGTTGATTTTGTGAAATACAGAAATAGAGATGGAATTGAATTTTTAAAAATTAAATTTGATGGCATTGAGGAAGTACAGCTAATTGGTCGTTGTTCTGCTAGATTTTTGCTTGTAAAAGACTTATATGTTCGCCGTAAGCAGTTTCCTGTTTGCTTGGCATATGCGGTGACAATCCATAAATCGCAAGGTTTAAGTGTAGACAGTGCATTGGTGAATATTGGCAGTTCTGTGTTCAAGGAGGGTATGGCATATGTGGCATTGTCACGAGTTAGAACTTTATCGGGATTGTACTTGATTGAGTGTGATGTCACAAACATTTGTGCGGATCTAGATTGTGTTAAGGAATACAACAGGTTAAGAAGAGAGTATGCGCCACATTTACCTCAGTATCCTCTGTTTGAGAAACGTGTGGTAGGCCGGAAACGAAGAAATGTGACCAATACTGGGGAGGTTGTAGCAAAAAGACAAAAAGTCAATGAACCTAAAATTACAAGCAGAAACAAAAAGGATTCTGTTGAAGATGTTGTTGGTTTTCAGTTTGAAAACAGTTCTGGTGTCAACTGCTATGCTAATGTAGTGGTTAATGTTTTGTTTTCTCTAGAAAATGTAAAAGAAGAGATTGTGGTCAATTCTGATCAAACATTTTGCAGTTTGTTAAATTCTGTGTTAGAGAAATGTAGCACTGATAGAACAAACATAGAAAGTGTGTCTGAAATTCGAAATCTGTTAGACAGATGTTCAGGCCAAACACAATTCTCTCAAAATATTCAGCAAGATTGTCAGGAGTTTTTAATGTATATGCTTGATGTATTACATGCTGAAGGTGTAGATGTTGATCAGCTGTTTGGGCTTTCTTATCAATGGCAGCATGACTGCGAGAACTGTATGGTATCAAGTACTACTAGTGTAGACTCAGAAAGATTTATATATTTAACTTTGCCAGACAGTAAATCAGTCTCCTTTAATAAGCTAGTAAAAGCAGCTGATCACAATATGGAGTGTAGCCAATGTAAATCTGAAATGATGTCCACATTATTTATACGAACATATGGCCAGTATGTCATTTTAATGTTCCAACGATGTAGGCCTGATGGAACAAAATTGACAACTTTAATTAAAAATGTTGTAGCTTCGCAGTTGTCAATATCAGGAAGGACTTTTGTAACTGCAGCAATTATATATCATGACGGTCCTTCAATAACATCAGGACATTACACAGCTTATTTAAAGTCTAGAAATGGCTGGTCATTCTGCAACGTTTCTGTTTTAATTTTCAAAAAAAAATTGCCGTATGACCTTAAAAACACTTACCTGGTGTTTTTAAAACCAAAATTTTAGGGAAATAATCTCGGGATGTGCTCTGTGGAATTTCAAGAAGTTCTAATGGCTCCTACACAATTTGGCCTTGAGGATAAGTGTAGTTCAGAGACATAACTTCTAACCATAAGACTGGACGTCATGGAGAAATAAGTGCACTTTGAATGAGTTCAGAAAAACTATTTGTTTTTATAAGCTAATTGAAGCAGCCAATCAAAACATAAAGTAGAGGGAATGTAAGTCTGCAATGCTGTCTACTGTTTTACATTGCTTTGTAATTAAAAGTGATGTAGAGAATTAAATAATTGTAGTAGTCATAGAGGTAGTGTAAGTCTGCTTCATAGTAAGCAGTATCAGTGTCATAGGAAATGTAGAACATGACTGAGCAAGAAGGGGAAGATATTACTATTCCAGGATTGTGAAAATGATCTTCAACATTTTAATTCTGAAAGTTGCGGAAATGCCAAATGACGGGATTGGCTTACAAGAAATCCAAGAGTTATAAATGGGTCTGACAAGATTTGGCCTTGTGGAAACTTGTGGTAGAGAGCAAGAAGTCATTTATTGCATGTAACATGTTTTTCAAAACGATGGAGATTTTCTTTCAGAAAGTGGCGGGCTGAAAGTAATAACAGCACAACAGAGTGTAAGCTGTTCATAGGACATCCTTTGACGTCATGGAAAGTAAGTTAACTTTAAGGAGTTCTGAATTCTGATTTGTTATGTTGTATGGGTTTTTTAAACACAATCATTTTGATTGTGTTTTTTTTTCCCCGCTGTTATATGATGAATACCTTCAAGTCACTGTTTTTAGTGAATTTTGATACATTCTGAGAACAGCAAAAATAAACCATTTAACATGTATAATTAATTCTGTACTGTTTGCATTTATGATGTATATGTAGAACTGTGTAGGAGGCATGGAGAAGGTGAGGCTTCTGTAAGTGTCAAAGTTGTTGCATGCAGTGCTGCACTTCTGCGTATTCTTTCATATGCTGGACTACATCTGCACAATGAGATACCTAAGCAAAGGAAACACAAGTGATGTGATTGTGAAATGAGCAAAATAAATTGCACGTATTTCATTTACATCACCTGTGTTTCCTATCATTATGAATCACATTGTGCAGATCAAGTTTAGGTCTGTCCAGGGAAACATAGGAGGTTTGGACTTTGTTCAAGAGTGCAGTGGACATGACTCACTTCATTGGTAGACCTTCACATGTATTATGTCCTCTGTTCTCTTCAACAACTCGAAATTTCATCTGCAACCCTGAGTAGGCCTCACCTCAAACAAACCTCTGGATAGGACACATCTTATTGGCATCCTGAAGTAATCATTTAAAATTTTAGTGTCTTGCGACACTTTTCTGAGACAACAGCAATGCAAAAGATGCACCATGTTTTAAGATAGGCCTCACTTCATCTGCATCAAGATACTGTTAGTTTAAAATGTATATCTTTAGGACTGTGTAGGGGGCCTGGAGAAGCAGAAGCTTCTGTAAGTGTCAAAGTTGTTGAAAAACTGTTTGTCCTTCAATCTTTTCCCTTGTCTTTTGTAATTTTTAAATACATGTTTTAATATTTTTCAAATGTTTGTTCTCTCTTTCACAGATTGAAAGTATAAAAACAAAAAGTGAGTAATTTAACGACAATTATAAGGTAAATGTTTTGTACTCTTTTCATTACATTTCTATCACATTTAACTTCTATTAGTTCCACTGCTTCATTTCTTTAACCCTCAGTTTCCTGCCTTTGCTACTTTCCTCATTCCTTTCTCTATTACCTACTTACTCAACTCCTTCCACTCTTTTTCTCAGTCCCTCTCTTCTCATAGTTCCTCACTCTTGTTCACTCACTCCGTCTCTATTACTCTTAGTGTCTTTGACTGATCACTCTATCACTACTTGTTCATAATGCTTTCTCTGTGTAGTTGAAGCACACTAAGGGGCATATTATGAACACAGCCAATAAAAGTATTGCTCTTTTTATTGGCAGAAAACTGGTGCAAAAGTGGTTTTAGCGGCAGTTTTCTGCCGCAAAAGCAGCTTTAGCGACACATTTCTGCCAATAAAAGCTGCAAAACTTTTATTGCCTATGTTGATGATATGGCTCTATGTTACTTACATTTCTTTGCTGTTTCAATTAATCTTTTTCTGTTATTTTTTGTTTTCTGTTTTCTATTTTTTCTCTCTGTTATTCCTCATGTTTTAATCTTATTTTGAACATTCACTCACATTCTCCAAGAAACTCTTCTTTGTTAATGTTATACTCTCTTTTTTTTTCTTTCACTTCGTTATCTATTTTGTTTTTCACAATTATACCCTCTTCCGTCTTTTCTTCGGTAAATAGATCTATTAAACAGTATCTCTTCTTTACTCCCTATAGCTGTCTTTCTTTTAACATCACTCTCTGTTTACTTTCCTTATACTTACTCTTTTTAAAAAAAAAAAAATATTTTGGTTAGCTCCCGGTCCGCGTACCGGGAAGCTAACCGGGAAGCGAACCAAAAGAAATAGAGCTTGCCAGAGTGCTAAACATTCTAGCAATTTTTTTTGAAAGGGAAGGTAGTTCTGAAAAGAACTTTTTTTTAATATTTTTGTTGTTTTATATTTATTTTTTATTTTTTGAACATTTTTTGTTTTTTTTGTATTTTTTGAACGATTTTATATTTTTTTTGGTTTTTTTTGGGGGGGGAAACAACAAAAAACAGGCATTGAAAAGGGCTCAACAGGAGCAAAAAAAAAATTACTGGGGGCGGTTAGGGCAATTATGGTGTTCATACGCCAGGTTTATAGCATTTATGCTCATGTTGCCACATGCTAACAACGCACGACAGTGCATACAAGAGTGTATCATGTGGCCAAAATTTTCTTGTATATTTGGCACAGTTTCCCGTGCCTCTGCTGGTGTCAATGAAATGGGTATTCTTGATCTGGCCACAGGAGTTGATCTTGGATTTTCCTGCAAATCCCGTATTTCCGCCCGGCTATAATTGAGTGGATGCTTCCTTGTCATGTGCCTGTGCATTGTATGATTTCCGTAACTATATTTCTTATCCGTCCCTCTGGATAATTTTTCTTTACAGATGAGGCAGGTGACATACCTCGCATTGACTTTTTTTTGGCCAGGAGGGATCGAATAAAACTGCCAGATGAAACTGGCTTTCTTATGTGAAACCCGGGGCACCTCTTCTAAGAACTGTGGTTCTTCTCCCTCCTCTTCATCCATTTCTTCCTCTTCCTCCTCAGTGTTGGTCATCACCTGGGGAGGTGGTCCTCTCTTCCCATGAGGAGGTGGAGGTGGTGGTGGGGGTCCACCAGCTGAAGTAAATACTAAAGCCATTTCTGATATAGTAATGAAGGTCTTCCTCTCACAATGATGAAAGTCAGAGTGAGGAAAGAAGGAGGGGTTTTCATCATTTGGGAAAAACAATACTTCTCAACCAATGAAAAGTGTTATTTTTAGGTCACCTGACCTAGCCTTACATCATTATGAAACCAAAAGTGAAATGAACCAATGAAAAGTTTTATTAACAAGTCACATGACCTCTCACGCTCATGTTACGCGCTGCGGAACGCGCCCCGGTTAGCTTCCGGGTCGCTGAGCTTCGCGCCTCGGTCCGCGCCCCGGGACACTTCCGGGTGCGCTAACGCGGTACGTCACAAGACGCATTACGCGGCAACGCTATACGTGGCGCTTTCGCGCCGCGCCGCGGATCGCTTCCGGGGAGCTGCGTTTCGCGCCTCGGTCCGCGCCCCGGGGCACTTCCGGGTGCGCTAACGCAGTACGTCATAAGACGCATTACGCGGCAACGCGATACCGTCACTATGTTGATTTCTTACCGGTTCGCGGACCGGGTCGCGGCATCAAATTGAGCTAACGGGAAGCTTCCCGGTTCGCGGACCGGGAGCGAAACAAAAAAAATATTTTAAAAAAAATTATTAATAAACATATGAAATATATTTTTGGATTTAAAGAAGAATACATTTTACAGCTATAGATATTAGCTTTTAAAAAACCAATGAAATTCACTGAAAAAACCATAGGTTATAGACCATATATAGTTAGGAATTAGCATTTACAAAACCTTGAAAATTCACTGAAAAAACCATAGGTTATACACCATATATAGTTAGGAATTAGCATTTATAAAAACCTTATTTTACTCACACAAAACCATTGAAATTCCATATATAGTTAGTTGTACTAACTATATATCGCGCACCCGCAATCCACTGCTGATCATGTCACATATTACATCATTCATGACATGGTCAGTGACATCACTGATGACATCACTGATGACATCTCAAATGACATCACTGATGACATCACTGATGACATCTCAAATGACATCACTGATGACATCACTGATGACATCTCAAATGACATCACTGATGACATCACTGATGACATCTCATTTGACATTACTGATCACATCACTGATGACATCTCAAATGACATCACTGATGACATCACTGATGACATCTCAAATGACATCACTGATGACATCACTGATGACATCTCATTTGACATTACTGATCACATCACTGATGACATCATTCATGTGATAATACGATGAACCTCTTCAGACTCTAATATAACCTTAGATACACTCAGTGTAAACACAGACTCGCAGATTGTCACTCATCCATGAAGTTACACACACACCTAGTCAGTCATGCAAACAATCAATCACACCTCCATTTCCTTAACTATACAGTTAAACACACCTTACTTATTCAAACATATACTAAAACATATTTACTCACTTATACAATCCTGGATACAAGTTCACAATGATCCATACAGCCACTCACACATTCACTGGCTCTTATGCACAGTTATTTATATATGTCAACTCTCACATGTACTGTATTTTACATATGTACTTACTTTGACATGTAGCACCGAGATATCTATTCAATCACCAATACAGTCATGCACACAGTCAACCGCCCATACAGCTGTTTCCACATGCACTTTTGAACCCATACATCTATGCAGAGAGTCATACACCTCCCAGACACCCATACACACTCTCAGGCTCCCATACAAATACTTGGGCAACCAATCAATAACCCATATAGTTAATCATATAGCTACTGATCAACACATGCAGCAGTTTACAGAACAACAGACATAATGATGCACAAATTAAGACCGTTTAGTCACTAACCCATGCACTCAGTGAGACACATTTAATCACTCACTCATACAGTCAGTCATGCACCTACTAAATCCTTTGTTCAGACACTTCTACATCCACTCATTCTTCAATATGTAAGACATATTTTAACTTTACAGAAACATACAGTCACTGGATGTTGTCATCAGTGATGTCATCAGTGATGTCATTTGAGATGTCATCAGTGATGTCATCAGTGATGTCATTTGAGATGTCATCAGTGATGTCATCAGTGATGTCATTTGAGATGTCATCAGTGATGTCATCAGTGATGTCACTGACCATGTCATGAATGATGTAATATGTGACATGATCAGCAGTGGATTGCGGGTGCGCGATATATAGTTAGTACAACTAACTATATATGGAATTTCAATGGTTTTGTGTGAGTAAAATAAGGTTTTTTAAATGCTAATTCCTAACTATATATGGTGTATAACCTATGGTTTTTTCAGTGAATTTTCAAGGTTTTGTAAATGCTAATTCCTAACTATATATGGTCTATAACCTATGGTTTTTTCAGTCAATATATATATATATTCACAGAAAAAACCATAGGTTATAGACCATATATAGTTAGGAATTAGCATTTACAAAACCTTGAAAATTCACTGAAAAAACCATAGGTTATAGACCATATATAGTTAGGAATTAGCATTTAGAAAACCTTATTTTACTCACACAAAACCATTGAAATTCCATATATAGTTAGTTGCACTAACTATATATCGCGCACCCGCAATCCACTGCTGATGATGTCACATATTACATCATTCATGACATGGTCAGTGACATCACTGATGACATCACTGATGACATCTCAAATGACATCACTGATGACATCACTGATGACATCTCAAATGACATCACTGATGACATCATGACACACCAATACCAGTTACTACATACACACTCACTGATTCCTACGTCTACACACACATTCACTCATTCACCCATACAATCACTCATACATACAGTCACTCATTATTACAACACTATCATATGCACTCATACACCTATGCAGACAGTCACACACTGCCACTCATCCATGGAGTTACTCACACACCAAGTCAGTCCTGTAAAGAATCAATCACACTTCCATTTCTTCATCTATACAGTTAAACACAGAACACCATACTTCAGTGACATCACTGATGACATCACTAATGACATCTGAAATGACATCACTGATGACATCTCAAATGACATCACTGATGACATCATGACACACCAATACCAGTTACTACATACGCACTCACTGATTCGTACGTCTACACACACATTCACTCATTCACCCATACAATTACTCATACATACAGTCAGTTATTATTAGAACACTATCATATGCACTCATACACCTAGTCAGTCCTGTGAAGAATCAATCACACTTCGATTTCCTCATCTATAGTTAAACACAGAACACCATACTTTTCACACATATACTAACACATACTTACTCTCTTATACAATCACTGATACAAGTACACATTGATATGCACAGAGTCACACACCTCCCAGCCAGCCACACACACACTCAGTCTTCCATACATCCACTCATTCTTCAATATGTAAAACGTATTTAAACTTTACAAAAACACACAGACACTAGATGATGTCATCAGTGATGTCATTTGAGATGTCATCAGTGATGTCATCAGTGATGTCACTGACCATGTCATGAATGATGTAATATGTGACATCATCAGCAGTGGATTGCGGGTGCGCGATATATAGTTAGTGCAACTAACTATATATGGAATTTCAATGGTTTTGTGTGAGTAAAATAAGGTTTTCTAAATGCTAATTCCTAACTATATATGGTCTATAACCTATGGTTTTTTCAGTGAATTTTCAAGGTTTTGTAAATGCTAATTCCTAACTATATATGGTCTATAACCTATGGTTTTTTCTGTGAATTTCATTGGTTTTTTAACAGCTAATATCTGTAGCTGTAAAATTTATTCTTCTTTAAATCCAAAAATATATTTTATATGTTTATGAATAATTTTTTTTTTAAATATTTTTTTTTCTTCGTTCCCGCTTCGCGAATCGGGAAGCTTCCCGTTAGCTGACCTTGATGCCGCGAAATAGACCGCGAGCCGGTAAACGTTTCTTTACCGCAAGTGCCGCGTTAGAAAACAACATCGTGACGCCTCCCGTCCGCATGACGTTTCACGTTCTCGCGTGATACGTCATATGACGTGCTACGTTAGCGAACTGGTACGCGAAGCGAGTCGCAAAGCGCAGGTTTCTGGAAGCAAACCGGGAGGCCCTGCAAAGCGCTTAACGTAAACACAGCAAGTCATGTGACTTGGTAATAACACTTTTCATTGGTTCATTTCACTTTTGGTTTCCTAATGATGTAAGACTAGGTCATATAATCTAAAATGAACACTTTTGATTGGTTGAGAACTCTTGTTTTTCCCAAATGATGAAAATCCCTCCTTCTTTCCTCACTCTGACTTTCATCATTGTGAGAGAAAGACCCTTTGTGATCACTGAGCAATGGCTTCTTTAGTAGCTTCAGCTGGTGCTTCCCCACCACCTCCACCACATCCAAGGAAGAGTGGACCACCTGCTCAAGTTATAATTCAACAAGAAGAGGAAGAAGAGGAACAGGACGACGAGCACGAAGAGAGGCAGTTTTTGCCTGAGCAGCCCAGGACGTCTCACCGGAAAGAAAACTTCATTTGGCAATTTTTTAAAATTCCCAAAGGTCAGAAAAAAGTAAATGCAAGATACGTAACTTGCCTTATATGTCAAGATAGACTGTCCAGAGGGACCGACAAAAAATACAGCTTCGGAAACTACACAATGCATCGCCATATGACTAGGTGGCATCCTAACAACTACAGTGCTGCACAGTTTCGGAACGACCTAGATAATCTCCCTATTATGGCCAGAAGATCTGTTGTACCGGAAGTAACGGGACCAGAGGGCAGGGAGATGGTGCCAAATATACAAATGAGATTTGGTGAAGTAAAACACATCTGCGTATTTTGCGATGGATTCATTTGCTACGGAGAAAAAAGCATCACTCTGATCAACAGAGCTATTGACTATCATATGCAAGTTTGTACGAAACGCCCAAAATAATAAATACTTCTTTTTTTGTTTTGTTGCTCCTGTTGAGCCCTTTACAATGAATCGTTTTCATTGCCCCCTCCAAGAAAAACCCAAAAAAATATAAAACTGTTCAGAAAAATTCAAAAAAAGTAAAAAAATGTTCCGAAAAATAATAAAAAATATATAAAACAACAAAAACAATTAAAAAAAAAGTTCTTTTCAGAACTACCTCCCCGTTATAAAAAAATTGGTACAATATTTGGAACTGTGCCAACCTCTATTTCTCTTAGTTCGCTTCCCAGTTCGCTCGCCGGTACGCGAACCAGAAGCGAACCAAAAACAGTAAGTATAAGGGAAGGAAACAGACACTTATGTTAAAAGAAAGACAGCTATAGGGGAGTAAACTAGAGATACTATTACCCGTAATCCACTGCTGATGATGTCACATATTACATCATTCATGACATGCTCAGTGACATCATCAGCAGAGGATTGCGGGTTTTTTGGCAACGTGCCTTATCCACGGTTTAATAACGCTGCCTTTTGCTTTATATAAGTTTTCAAATTGTATGAAATATATACCAATAGGTCGTTATGAACCTTTAGGTAGTGCTTTTCTTCATGAGGTCTGGTCGCTTCCATACACATACAGATGTTTCAAAGATGATCAAGAAGTTTATCTGAATGGAGAGGAATGCACTGAGACGCCAGATCATTCACTAATGTGTAGGCACATACAGTTACACGGTTCATGCAACAAACACCGACCAAATA
This sequence comes from Lissotriton helveticus, assembly GCF_964261635.1. Taxonomy (NCBI): domain Eukaryota; kingdom Metazoa; phylum Chordata; class Amphibia; order Caudata; family Salamandridae; genus Lissotriton; species Lissotriton helveticus. The sequence continues at coordinate 1,423,943,723 of NC_136069.1, forward strand.
TGGCTTGCGTGTTGCAAGGCACGCCAGTTCCTGCTATCATCCCCACGTTCAAGTTGTTGGAAAATGGTAGTTATTTGATGCTCAATAATGAAGATTGTTCTGAGTTAATTAAAAGTATTCCTTTTATCGTAACAGTAAGTGAACGGGTTATTTGCTGCAGAAATGTTCTATTTCCTCCCACACATGAACATAGGGAGTTTTCAATCTGGCCACAAATACCAACCTTGGGACAGATTTCAACGGCATGGCAAGAATAAGAGCTCTTTTGTCTCAGAGAGAGGTGGCCTTGAGTTCGGCCCGTGAAACTTTCGTGCTTCACATAGCGAACACCCGTACAGAGGTGCAGACCCTTTTCAATTCAGATTTGCCTTTCAATTTCAGCAAGATGGTTCCGACTATCTTTAACGCATCCTCCACAAAGACCCTGGCGCACTTTTTTAAAGTTGTTACCAGTGGTCTCGTGACTTCATTTGAGAAAATCTTTGGAGTCATCCCTGCTTCCTTTCATTCTATTTTCTCCACTCTGGTTCGTGGATTGGCATTTTTACTTGCATTACCAGCGGACGCTCTTGTGCTTTTTTACATTTTTAAATATGGATGTCCCTCCTATGCAACCTCCCACCCTGCAGCTGCTGACACTGTTCCGCAATCGCATGCTAGAATATTATGGCACAATGCCGTTGGCGATATTAAGCACGGCATATGGATTATCTTTTCGATTCTCCTACTTCACCTGTGTCCAGCCTGTATTTCACTGCCTGACCTGTGATTTCGATTGGGCCATTGATTTGTGTCTCTGCGGACCGGTTTCTCCTGACGTCGACTTTAATCAGCTGATGACTCCTATCATTACTCACGAGTTGGTTTGTCCTGGCGAAAGGATTATGGCTGTGGCATTGATGCATGGACTACTTGGTCCCTGGAATTTACTGGCGGCAGCACAGTCTTTCTTGGAACAGAGCTTTCTTGAAAACCCACCGAGCTGTCCTCTGATGGTGATAGAGGATCCGGTGCTGGGAGAGCACGTATGTTCTTTTCCGCTTTTAAATTGGATGGCTGAACTGTTTTCGGATGAAGACGGTGACTTCCTATTGGAGGCTGTTGCAGCTTATTTTGCATACACAGTTATGTCATAGACCTTTTTCATGTTTGATATGCTGAATACTAGCATTTCATTGACAATTCATTGACTTATTTGTCACGTTTTTATTATTTACCTTGCCTATTGGCTTAAGACTCGATAAAGTACTTGGCTGTTTTATTTTTCTTTAGCATTAAATTTTCCTAGTTTTTAATGCTTTACCTTGCGGACCGTCCACATATAAACTTGCAATCTGCTCTCATGAGATGGCACTTCTATTATCTTATTCAGTTCGTTTCCGGATCATGGGGAGGTGTCATCTAGGTCCTGGATATCTTTACACCGTGTTAAGTTAGCATGGGCTCATTACCGGTTTAAACGCCATTTTTCCTTTTTTGCAACTTCTGCACACGACACTTAGTTGTTGCTTTAGCTTTCCACCTAGTAGTTCATCGTGGTTTACATGAGAATAATATGTTATTGCTCTACTATCTGCTTTGCTTGTTAAACTATATCTGTACAGCGAGTGCTAAAGTTTCAAGAACAACACGATACAGAATTGTTATGAGGTCTGATCTCCACGACTTCATACTCATAACATAAGTGCAACTTCTGCCAATTCTGGGCATGAGGCGGGTTTTATATTGCTTTGCCGAACACACATACACAACAGTTGATGCGGTTCACATGAAGAGAGAGCTGGTGTATGCTGATGTGATTCCTTCAAATCTAAGACACTAAAGTATGGGCACGCCCTAAACCAACACAAAGAGACCTTCTTAGCAAATAATATAATATGTGTATTAGGGAGGGTGAGATATAAGCAGCCGCGGGCCGTGGAGGGAGTTACGGTGAGGCAGGGAGGCGGGGAGGGGGAGAAGCAGGGTGGAGCCCTCTCTACCTTGCCCCTCCCCCTCCCCGCCTCCCTGCCCCACCGTAACTCCCTCCACGGCCCGCGGCTGCTTATAAGTGTTGCTAACTCTTATTCATTTACAGCATGTTAACATACTGTCACCATTCGCTTTTTATGTACTAGTAACTATGCTGGTAATTTTGCTACTGATAATATGTGTACTTGTATTCTCCACCCTGCTTCTCCCCCTCCCCGCCTCCCTGCCTCACCGTAACTCCCTCCACGGCCCGCGGCTGCTTATAAGTGTTGCTAACTCTTATTCATTTACAGCATGTTAACATACTATCACCATTCGCTTTTTATGTACTAGTAACTATGCTGGTAATTTTGCTACTGATAATATGTGTACTTGTATTATCTAAGATACTACGCCTGAGAAGACGGCATTAGTAAATAAACATTTCAAATACACATGTGTTCTTCTTAACTCCATGTTCTGGTTTCTAAGAAATATATAACGACCGACTGTTCATGAGTTCCACGTATCCTGAGGTACTATAAGTTCATATTCTGGATTGTCTAAACATTGAGAGTTTGTTATATCCAATGTGACACTGTACCTAGCTTGCTAAGGAGTTTTTGATTACTAACGTGAGTTTTGGGACACCCTAATTCGCCGAGGTTCCAATCCTCTGTCCACAGTTCTGTGTGAGAACAGAAACCCTGCGACAGGGGCACCCCCGACCCTTGCTGGAGCTTCATCACACTTGCGATACAACTCCAGCAATGCGCCACCTTTACGGCACAGATACATCACGCATCTGTGCTGTTTTTGCCCCATGATGCGCCGCATTGTAAATGCAGCACACCATAGGTGACGGAACAGCGGCACAGAATGACTAACACATCCCTGGTGATGCGCCAGTCATCATAAATGTATCCCTATGCTTCTTATCTTGTTAGAGATGAACCGCCATATGTATCATCAAAGTTTTTTGCATTTCCTAAATAGCGAACTTTAAGGAATAAATAGCGATTCTTTACCATTCCTAGTTTGCGATTAGCTATTTGCTAATTACAAATTACCCATTCATTTCCTTCATTTCCATAGGGCGGTTGGACTCACTTTTAGCTCGAACGGCTGAATGGATTTCCACGAAACTTGGCAAAATTGTAGGGACTGGTAGCCCGATGTGCCTTTGCTATGTCTCAAGATATATGCTCCAGTGGTTTTTACGAAAATTAACTTTGAAAAATATATATTGGGCTACATTGGCCTATATATATGTTGGAGCCCAAATGTAGCCCAATGTAGCCCAATGAAGCCCAATGTAGCCCAATGTAGCCCAAAGATGGCCGCCAGACACACAAAAAAACAAATGTAGCCCAAATATCAGCCAGATGTAGCCCAACTATAGCCCAGTGACAGAATGACCAATCAGCTTCGCAAACCTCCGTTACGCGAAGCGGAGCGCTGTTACAGATATATAACTTTTTTTGAACGTTAATTTCTCAAAATCCACTGGAGCACATATATTGAGACCTAGCAAAGGCACATCGGGCTACCAGTCCCTAATATTTTGCCAAGTTTCGTGCAAATCCATTCAGCCGTTCGATTATTATTATTATTTTTTTTTTTTGCCCCGCGGGGCCCTTTTTCAAAACCTCCACATCAAACCTAGGGGGTCAGCGAGGATCTACTATGCCCCCTTATAGTTATTTCCCCCTTTGTTTTGACCTCCTCTTGTCTCTCGATCCTACCGAGAGACAAGATGGCGGCCGCTACGGACTTTTTGGAATGTTGACAGACGCCGGAGAACCAATCAGCTTCGCTTCACAAAGCTCCGTTGCGCGTAAAGTACGCGTCCTGGGACGCTGCCAGGTCCGCTGTTACAGATATATATCTTTTTTTAAACGTTAATTTCTCAAAATCCACTGGAGCACATATATTGAGACCTACAAAAGGCACATCGGGCTACCAGTCCCTACAATTTTGCCAAGTTTCGTGCAAATCCATTCAGCCGTTCGGGCTAAAAGTGAGGCCAACCGCCCTATGGAAAACTCAATGTTAAAAACACGTTTTGGGACCCCCCTTTTTTCTCGGCCCCCCCTTGACGAACCCCCCCCAAATTTTCAAGGGCTGCTCAGAAACAAAATGTGCCATTTTCCTGAAAATTTCAGCCAATTCCGTCCACAAACGCCAAAGTTATTAGACATAGAATTTTCACAAATCCCATAGAGAAAAAATCCTAACTATATATTCACAGAAAAAACCATAGGTTATAGACCATATATAGTTAGGAATTAGCATTTACAAAACCTTGAAAATTCACTGAAAAAACCATAGGTTATAGACCATATATAGTTAGGAATTAGCATTTAAAAAACCTTATTTTACTCACACAAAACCATTGAAATTCCATATATAGTTAGTTGCACTAACTATATATCGCGCACCCGTAATCCACTGCTGATGATGTCACATATTACATCATTCATGACATGGTCAGTGACATCACTGATGACATCACTGATGACATCTCAAATGACATCACTGATGATATCTCATTTGACATCAATGGTCACATCAATGATGATATCATTAATGTGACAATACAATGCATCTCCTCACACTTTAATATAACCTCTGTTACACCCAGTGTTAAATACAGAGTATAATTTTTGAAACCATTGACACACCAATACTAGTTACTACATACCCACTCACTGATTCCTACGTCTACACACACATTCACTCATTCACCCATACAATCATTCATACATACAATCACTCATCTTTACAACACTATCATTTGCACTCATACACCTATACAGACACTCACACTCTGCCACTCATCCATGGAGTTACTCACACACCTAGTCAGTCCTGTAAAGAATCAATCACAGTTCCATTTTCTAATCTACACAGTTAAACATAGAGTACCTTACATTTTAAAACATATACTAACACATACTTACTCTCTTATAGAATCACTGATACAAGTACACATTGATCTGCACAGAGTCACACACCTCCCAGCCAGTCATACACACACTCAGTCTCCCATACAAATACTTGTGCAACCAATCAATAACCCATATAGCTACTTATATAGCTACTGATCAACACATGCAGCAGCTTGCACAACAACAGACATGCTGATGCACACTTTCAGACAGTTTAGTCACTAACCCGTGCATTTAGTAAGACGCATTTAATCACTCACTCATACAGTCAATCACGCACCTACTAAAACCTTCATTGAGACACTTATACATCCACTCATTCTTCAATATGTAAAACATATTTAAACTTTACAGAAACACATAATCACTGGATGTTGTCATCAGTGATGTCATTTGAGATGTCATCAGTGATGTCATCAGTGATGTCACTGACCATGTCATGAATGATGTAATATGTGACATCATCAGCAGTGGATTACGGGTGCGCGATATATAGTTAGTGCAACTAACTATATATGGAATTTCAATGGTTTTGTGTGAGTAAAATAAGGTTTTTTAAATGCTAATTCCTAACTATATATGGTCTATAACCTATGGTTTTTTCAGTGAATTTTCAAGGTTTTGTAAATGCTAATTCCTAACTATATATGGTCTATAACCTATGGTTTTTTCTGTGAATTTCATTGGTTTTTTAACAGCTAATATCTGTAGCTGTAAAATGTATTCTTCTTTAAATCCAAAAATATATTTTATATGTTTATGAATAATTTTTTTTTTTTAATATTTTTTTTTCTTCGTTCCCGCTTCGCGAATCGGGAAGCTTCCCGTTAGCTGACCTTGATGCCGCGAAATAGACCGCGAGCCGGTAAACGTTTCTTTACCGCAACTGCCGCGTTAGAAAACAACATCGTGACGCCTCCCGTCCGCATGACGTTTCGCGTTGTCGCGTGATACGTCATATGACGTGCTACGTTAGCGAACTCGTACGCTTACCGAGTCGCAAAGCACAGGTTTCTGGAAGCAAACCGGGAGGCCCTGCAAAGCGCGTAACGTAAACACAGCAGGTCATGTGACTTGGTAATAACACTTTTCATTGGTTCATTTCACTTTCGGTTTCCTAATGATGTAAGACTAGGTCATATGATCTAAAATGAACACTTTTCATTGGTTGAGAACTATTTTTTTTCCCAAATGGTGAAAATCCCTCCTTCTTTCCTCACTCTGACTTTCATCATTGTGAGAGAAAGACCCTTTGTTACCAGTGAGCAATGGCTTCTTTACTAGCTTCAGCTGGTGCTTCCCCACCACCTCCACCACATCCAAGGAAGAGTGGACCACCTGCTAAAGTTATAATTCAGCAAGAAGAGGAAGAAGAGGAACAGGACGACCTAGATAATCTCCCTATTATGGCCAGAAGATCTGTTGTACCGGAAGTAACGGGACCAGAGGGCAGGGAGATGGTGCCAAATATACAAACGAGATTTCGTGAAGTAAAACAAGTCTGCGTACATTGCAGTGGAATCATTTGCTACGCAGAAAGTAGCATCACTCTGATCAACAGAGCTATTAACAATCATGCTCATGTTTGTCCGAAACTCCCCAAACAATACATTCTTTTTTTTGTTTTCTTCCTCCTGTTGAGCCCTTTACAATGAATCGTTTTCGTTGCCCCCTCCGAAAAAAAAACAAAAAAAATATAAAACTGTTCAGAAAAATTCAAAAAAAGTAAAAAAAATTTTCAGAAAAATAATAAAAAAAATATAAAACAACAAAAACAATTTAAAAAAAAGTTCTTTTCAGAACTACCTCCCCGTTATAAAAAAATTGGTACAATATTTGCAACTGTGCCAACCTCTATTTCTCTTAGTTCGCTTCCCAGTTCGCTCCCCGGTACGCGAACCGGAAGCGAACCAAAAAAATTTTTTTATAAAAAAGAACAGTAAGTATAAGGGAAGGAAACAGACAGTTATGTTAAAAGAAAGACAGCTATAGGGGAGTAAACTAGAGATACTATTACCCGTAATCCACTGCTGATGATGTCACATATTACATCATTCATGACATGCTCAGTGACATCATCAGCAGAGGATTGCGGGTAACAGTATCCCTAGTTTATTCCCTATAGCTGTGTTTCTTTTAACATAACTGTCTGTTTCCTTCCCTTATACTTACTGTTCTTTTAAAAAAAATTTTTTTAGATCTGTCAGAAACAGTGAAAGTAATGAAATATAAAAGACTACGTAGAATATGAGCACTGTATGCAACAACTTTGACACTGACAGAAGCCTCACCTTCTCCATGCCTCCTACACATCATAAATGCAAACAGAACAGAATTAATTATACATGTTAAATGGTTTATTTTTGCTGTTCTCAGAATGTATCAAATTTCACTAAAACAGTGACTTGAAGGTATTCATCATATAACAGCGGGGAAAAAAAAACACAATCAAAATGATTGTGTTTAAAAAACCCATACATTACAAATCAGAATTCAGAACTCCTTAAAGTTAACTTACTTTCCATGACGGCCAAGGATGTCCTATGAACAGCTTACACTCTGTTGTGCTGTTATTACTTTCAACCCGCCACTTTCTGAAAGAAAACTTCCATCGTTTTCAAAAACATGTTACATACAATAAATGACTTCTCGCTCTCTACCACACGATTCCACAAGGCCAAATCGTGTCAGAGCCATGTATAACTCTTGGATTTCTTGTAAGCCAATCCCGTCTTTTCGCATTTCCGCAACTTTCAGAATTAAAATGTTGAAGATCATTTACACAATCCTGGACTAGTAATATCTTCCCCTTCTTGCTCAATCATGTTCTACATTTCCTATCACACTGATACTGCTTACTATGAAGCAGACTTACACTACCTTTATGACTAGTACAATTATTTAATTCTCTACATCACTTTTAATCACAAAGCAATGTAAAACAGTAGACAGCATTGCAGACTTACATTCCCTCTACTCCATGTTTTGATTCGCTGCTTCAATTAGCTTATAAAAAGAAATAGTTTTTCTGAACTCATTCAAAGTGCAGTTATTTTTCCATGACGTCCAGTCTTATGGTTAGAAGTTATGTCTCTGTACTACACTTATCCTCAAGGCCAAATAGTGTAGGAGCCATAAGAACTTCTTGAAATTCCTCAGAGCACATCCCGAGATTCTTTCCCTAAAATTTTGGTTTTAAAAACACCAGGTAAGAGTTTTTAAGGTCATATGGCAATTTTTTTTTGAAAATTAAAACAGAATCATTGCAGAATGACCAGCCATTTCTACACTTTAAATAAGCTGTATAATGTCCTGATGTTATTGAAGGACCATCATGATATATAATTGCTACAGTTACAAAAGTCCTTCCTGATATTGACAACTGTGAAGCCACAAAATTTTTAATTAAAGTTGTCAATTTTGTTCCATCAGGCCTACATCGTTGGAACATTAAAATGACATACTGGCCATATGTTCGTATAAATAAAGTGGACATCATTTCAGATTTACATTGGCTACACTCCATGTTGTGATCAGCTGCTTTTACTAGCTTATTAAAAGAGACTGATTTACTGTCTGGCAAAGTTAAATATATAAATCTTTCTGAGTCTACACTAGTAGTAGCTGATACCCTACAGTTCTCGCAGTCATGCTGCCATTGATAAGAAAGCCCAAACAGGTGATCTACATCTACACCTTCATCATGCAATACATCAAGCATATACATTAAAAACTCCTGACAATCTTGCTGACTATTTTGAGAGAATTGTGTTTGGCCTGAACATCTGTCTAACAGATTTCGAATTTCAGACACACTTTCTATGTTTGTTCTATCAGTGCTACATTTCTCTAACACAGAATTTAACAAACTGCAAAATCTTTGATCCGAATTGACCACAATCTGTTCTTTTAAAGTTTCTAGAGAAAAGACAACATTAACCACTACATTAGCATAGCAGTTGACACCAGAACTGTTTTCAAATTGAAAACCAACAACATCTTCAACAGAATCCTTTTTGTTTCTGCTTATAATTTCAGGTTCATCAACTTTTCGTCTTTTTGCTACAACCTCCCCAGTATTGGTCACATTTCTTCGTTTCCGGCCTACCACACGTTTCTCAAACAAAGGATACTGAGGCAAATGTGGCGCATACTCTCTTCTCAACCTATTGTATTCCTTAACACAATCTAGATCCGCACAAATGTTTGTGACATCACACTCAATCAAGTACAATCCCGATAAAGTCCTAACTCGTGACAATGCCACATATGCCATACCCTCCTTGAACACAGAACTGCCAATATTCACCAATGCACAGTCTACACTTAAACCTTGCGATTTATGGATTGTCACCGCATATGCCAAGCAAACAGGAAACTGCTTACGACGAACATATAAGTCTTTTACAAGCAAAAATCTAGCAGAACAACGAGCAATTAGCTGTACTTCCTCAATGCCATCAAATTTAATTTTTAAAAATTCAATTCCATCTCTATTTCTGTATTTCACAAAATCAACAACATTACCCATTGATCCATTTACCAGACCTCTTTCAACATGTAAATTCCTTCTTAAAATTATACGGCAGTTCAAGCACACATTCAGAGTCTTTTCAAAACCCGCAGTTTTAGATATACTCTTCTCTAATGAATCCAATTTTGTTTTCAGATTCTCAGACAAAATAATTGTTGATCCCATATGCTCTACTCTGTCAATAGCTTCCAATTTCACAATCTCTTGCTTTTCTAAATGCAACATTTTGTTGTTGAATTTGGCACATTCTGCAAGAGTTGGCATCAAACATATTCCAGATTTTTTCTCAGTAACTTTCTGAAAAATATTCTCAGGCACAACATCTTCGTCTGGATATAAATTTGTCAGTAATCGTGCATGTAAAGCTTCTTTCCCATGCTCGGTCACTTTTCCAATTCTAACATCTTGTAGAATAGTCTTGTAAACTTCATCCTTTGCCTGACGCATATTTTCATGCAGTTCAGCATAATTGAAGTTTAACCATATATTGACGTTGCCAATACTCCCTAAGCACTTCCTGGTATCTTCATGCGTGAGCATTTTGAACACAGGTTGCCCTTTCACTGGTGTCAGCTGCAGAAGATCTCCAAAAACAATGATGTGTTTGCCACCAAATAACACATCATACTCTGTTTTGAGAACTTCTTGCATTCTCAAATGCACAAAGGCAAGCATAACATTGGAAACCATGCTTACTTCGTCAATGATAAGAAGTTTCATTTTCCTCAAGACTCTTGAAACTTCAAAACAAGCATCTCCAGATAGCTTGTGATATTCTAATTTGTTGTCATGCTCCACTGGCAGCATCAGTAAACGATGTAAAGTAATCCCTTTAATGTTATGTGCTGCCAGTCCAGTTGGAGCGGTGACAACACAAGACAGCGATGACTCTGTCCTTTCCTGCAAATAACATGAAATTGCTTTAATAAGGAAACTTTTTCCAGTTCCCGCTTCTCCACTCACGTACAGTCGGACAGGCTTCAACGACGTACATGAGCACTCTTTCTTATCATGAATTAATCCATGATCAATTTGCATGGTAAGTTCGTCATATATTTTCCTCTGCTCAACGTTGAGTTGTCTTTCCAACTCTTCTAAGTTAACCGCATCCTCCTGAGCATGTGCCATGGCTCTTTCCACTTCATTCATAGCAGTGGCAGCTTCATTTTCGATAAGAGGTCCTCCTAGTGGATCCTGACTCAATGAAGCAGAACTCTGACTGTCCTGAGAACTGTCTCTGGCAATCTCGGCTGCAATCGTTGCTTCCTGCTCAATTTCCACATTCAACATTTCTACATATTTGAGAAAAGCAGGACATTCTATGGTCTCCTTGGCAGCATTGAAAGAGTCTTCGTAACAGAGGAAATCTCCAAGCAGTTCCTCTTCTGCACGCCAAGGCTTAAAAAGTTGCAAAAGTGCTAAATAGAAAAACTCCTTTTTTTCAGGAGATTCGCCACTCAATTTTCGATGGTTTATCAAGTGGCATTTTCTTTGCTTGACCAGACATCCCTCACTTCCTATTACAGCATACACTCCTTTCTCAGTATCTTCTTTGATGTTCCTCTTGAATATGTAATTTTGCAGAACCTCATACAGACAAACATTCTCGAGGTGACTGCTTCGATTTGGATAATATGTATCCAACATGTTGCTCTTCAAAATGTCGGTACTGTTTGGCTCCTTTTCCGCCAAATACTCAATTTCCCGCACAGGTTTCAGAACTCGATTACGCGTTGCAGCAAGACCAACACTCGCCCAAACGATACTCCTGGACTTGGCATAGAGACTTGCTGAAGACAACCGGTCAGAACATTCGTAAGCTCCGATTTCTCGATGCGACAACATCTTCAGACTGAAACTGTACAACTTCTTGCTGAGGCTCTTTTCATGGGAAATGTCCTCCCACATATCCTTCAATTCTGTCTTCTCTTTTTTGGTGATGTAAGATGTCACATACCTAGCCACAGCCATACAGTTATCAGCCACAAACTGTATATCCATGTTAGCATTCCACATGGACAAAATCACCGGGTTGTAGTCGTTGATGTACTTAGACTCTTCGTTCCTCTTCAAATTGTATGTGTTTTTAGGTGATTTCTTCATCACATTATGTCGCAGCGAAGACATCAAACTGTTCACTCTTCCTTTAGAAATCACCGATCGTGGAAAGCCGAAACGACATTTGGTGTAGAACTTGTCTTTGTTCCGGAATTTACGACGACAGTACTTTCCACATCGATGGCTTTGGAAACGTAGAACTTTTTCTCTTAGGCTTTTTTTCTCCTTTGCGTTTGGAACAGCACACGTAGAATACTGTTCTATGAAACTCATCACTGAGTCGTCTGCATCCGTTCCAAATTTAGGTGCATCCTTGATCCACAGCAACATATGTATATGAGGAGCACCTCTTGCTTGGTACTCCTTCCTCCAGAAGAAATCCAACACCTCTCCAAGAGGTGGATTCTTCTTATTCATGATGAAAGACATCATACCTTCAAATCTATGATTGAAGTACCTACATACATTGACTGGATCCAAAGAGCACAGTTCTCCGGGTGTCTTGAATTCGATGTTTTCTACGTTAGCATTTGCCTCTCGTAGAAATTCAAGTAAGTCTTCCCAGCCATACTCAGCACAGCTCAAAGTGAGGAACCATGTGGGAGTTCCTAAGTTCCTCAGCATACATTTTAAATCACCATGACGACGGTACCAGTACTCATTAGTACCACGCTGACACGCCATGAGATTAATCAGGTGAGAATCCAAAATACTGTCTTGGACATTGACTTTATCCATAAAGTCACTTGCCGAGATGTTTTGCATGTGTATACCACTTTTCAAGATGTGGTTCACTGCATATGACAGTCCAGACAGATCGCTTTCAAACAGGAGATGAAACAAATAAGGAATGCATTGTCGAAACCTAGGATCTCCTGCATACAATCGCAAAGTCCGGTATTCAGAAGCAGGAATTTGATGAGGTCGCTCATCATATCTTCCTCCCTGACCTGTTGGAAAAAGCTGTGGGAAACACCGAGCTTCCAAACTTTCCTCCCAAACACTAATGGGACTCCCTTTCGCTTGTTTCATTTGAAACAACTCAATAGCATTCCCCATGACTTCCTTGGAATGCAAAGGATGAACACTATAATGTTCATATATTTCTTCACTAGTACAGGGTTCTACTTTCTCAATTTGACCAGCACACAAATCGCTATCCTCTTCCTCACTTACTTCCTCTTCTGCAACATATACATTTTTATAGTATTTATTATATTTTTTCAAATACAATGTTGCCCTTTTGACTTTCCTAACATCTACTAAATCTTGCCATATTTTCTTATTCTTTGTCGGAACCCCATTAACTAAGATAACCAGAGGTTCCTCTTCCACTTTTTCTACTCCAATTGTGTTAATGTTTTTCTTCAAATCTAGAGGCAAATAAACAACTCTTCCCTTTAATCCTCTCTGTAAATCTGATGGAGGCAATTTCCCTGTCTTTGGCTCCATTCTTACAATAGCCTGAAAGGGATGGATACTTTGAATCAAAATAGATTCATAAGTATTTAAATCCTTCAATTCAGAAGGAATTTCAACCAATTCCAGATTATTATGAACTGCTCTAGCAGGCATCTGGTTTTGATTTAATTTGTTACAACAATAAGTACACACACGTTGATCCAATCCCAAATCAAAACAATTTTCTACCATCAAGTATGTTGTAAAATCCTTCCATTCACTATTATTTTCCCTTTCACTTTTTCCATATAAATCCACTAACTTAGTTTGATTCTTATAATAAGTGCGTCGACAACACACACAAGTGAAATTTGGCCTCTCACTTGATTTCACCTCAAACGTCGCAATTTCCCTCTGGAAATTATCTGTACTGGAAACCTGTACACTATCTTCCACATTACTCTCTTCTTCTTGGTCAATTTCAACATTCTCCTCTTTACTTCCAAAGTAACAAAACTCAATTTCTTCACATATATTTTTCACATCTATTTCAGAACCATGCAAAAGAGCAGCGCATAATTGTTTTAGCATAATTGCTGGACTCTTAGCATAATACAACATTCTAACTAATTTCCTCACTTTATTATGATGCACTGCTAGCATCCTGAAATGATGAAAAACACTCTGGCATACTCTCCTGGAAAGACAAGCCAGTGAATGACCATGCAAACCTATCACTTCTCTCACTCTGCAAGGATCTAATTCTTGCAACAACTTCATTTTCTGCTTCAAACTTTTCTTACTAAATGACCGTATAAAATCACAAAGCAAATTGATGGAATCCTGTCGTACACTGCAAATACTACTACACTTCCAGGTGTACACAGGACCCTTAGGACGTCTCCCTAAAACCTCATTACCTAACACCTCTTCTATCTCTGTTCTCACAAGTTTTTCTTTTTCAACTGGACAACCATCTTTCACTTCATAAGCTCGACCACTGGTGTCAACTGCATGCACCAAATCATTATCCTGGAAATAACTCTCCTCATTAAAAAATGCCTCAGAGCTTGAACTATGCATCCATTCTCCAGAAAAAACTTCACAAAAATTACTACGATTAACTATTCTCTTCCATCTACTATTTCTTTTGAAATCATAAATTACCTTGTTTAGCTTCCTAATTCTATTGATTGTCAAAATAAATAACTTACGTTTAATTTCAAAGGCCTGATCAATAACTTTCTCAACTATTTTTTTTCTCTTATAAAAAACCACTTTCTGCTGACCTTTCTTAATATTTTTTAACAAATTCCCAATTATCCTGTTGCGGAACATTCGTTTACGAATATCCCTAAACTGTTGTTTCCTTCTACTTTCATGCATAGAGTTATCTCTTACTCTAGCAGTAACATTTCTCATTGGCCTTTCCTTACCATTTGAATTCGGTCTCCTTTTCTGGAGTGAAACATTTTCTGTAGTAATATTTTTTTTACTAGACATATTTCTTATGACTGTTTTTCGACTCTTACCCGGTGCTTTCTTGGTGACTTGACAAATCTTTTTGTTAGAGGACTGCTGCAATATTCCATGCTCCTGCTGTCTTTGACGTTTTCCAGCCTTTCTTACTCTTTCTTTGCTAGGCATCCTAAAATCTTGAAATAATGTGCAGTTGAATCTGTGGTAAAATATAATAAAAAATGTTATTAACCACTATTACCCAACAGTAAATTAATAACAGTCATCAAAAACTTAACACACTACTTAAGTATATAATATACTGAAGCCTATCTTCAATTTTTCACTGAACAGGACTCATCTCTTCTTAACCTTGGATAAACCTCACCTACTCTGTGTCCCCTGCACATAATTAAATGTAAAGGGGCAGATTTATATTAACTAGCACATCCCCAGGGATGCACCAGTTAACGTGCACCGCTGCTCTGCCACCCACGGTGTGCCGCATTTACAATCAGATAGGACAAAGCTACATCAAAACCCTGCGCCTGCTTGAAGCAGGCATAGATCTTGACGCAGGTAGGCTGAAAGCTAAAGCAACAACTAAGTGTCGTGTGCAGAACTTACAAAAAAGGAAAAATGGCGTTTAAACCAGTAATGAGACCATGCTAACGTAATACAGAGTAAAAATATCCAGGATCTACATCAGTTTGGGGTTCACGAACCTGGCAGGTACAAGGCACTGAGGCTTTCCACCGTGCATGTCTCATCCCAAAACATATGTTGTTTGTGAATGAAACAATTTCCCAGACCAAATGCTTTGGATTGGCTACTTCTAAAAAATTAAACACCCCTACTATCCCGGAGTTAGAGGAATACGATGGTTGGAGTAATTTTACTCGTTGTCTATTAAAGATTTACAGGCCCTACTCCGTAATTCTTCCTTTAACATTTCCAGTATAAATCCAAAAGGTTGACTGCTTTGGCAACGTGCCTTATCCACGGTTTAATAACGCTGCCTTTTGCTTTATATAAGTTTTCAAATTGTATGAAATATATACCAATAGGTCGTTATTAACCTTTAGGTAGTGGTTTTCTTCATCAAGTCTGGTCGCTTCCATACACATACAGATTTTCAAAGATGATCAAGAACTTTATCTGAATGGAGAGGAATGCACTGAGACGCCAGATCATTCACTAATGTGTAGGCACAGACAGTTACACGGTTCATGCAACAAACACCGACCAAATATGGCTTGCGTGTTGCAAGGCACGCCAGTTCCTGCTATCATCCCCACGTTCAAGTTCTTGGAAAATGGTAGTTATTTGATGCTCAATAATGAAGATTGTTCTGGGTTAATTAAAAGTATTCATTTTATCGTAACAGTAAATGAACGGGTTATTTGCTGCAGAAATGTTCTATTTCCTCCCACACATGAACATAGGGAGTTTTCAATCTGGCCACAAATACCAACCTTGGGAGCACATTTCAACAGCATGGCAAGAATAAGAGCTCTTTTGTCTCAGAGAGAGGTGGCCTTGAGTTCGGCCCGTGAAACTTTCGTGCTTCACATAGCGAACACCCGTACAGAGGTGCAGACCCTTTTAAATACAGATTCGACTTTGCATTTCAGCAAGATTACCCATTCATTTCCATGCAGCAGGAGGCCCATAGGAATGAAGGTGCAATTTGCGATTAGCAATTACCTCATCGCAAATTACGAATTTTTCCGACGGTGCAGGGGTATCTCAAGAACACCCTGCTGCACCCCTGAAAAAAAAATTTGGGGTCATATGGCGCACATAAATTTTGAAAACATTCCTTTACCTCAAAAACGATTTTCAACTCATAATTTGAAAACACTGCACATGGGGAAATGACTTAAAATGTCCTTAAGACACATAAAAGCATTTTTTGATTGCCTTTGCAGCATGTTTCAGTCACCTTTAACATGCCTATGTAACGGAAACATTCAAAATTTAAATTTGCCATGCACAGGTGGGAGCATATTTACAAGCAATTTGCTCCACAGACAAACTTCTTACATTGAAATGGGAAAGACTCTCAATTACCTTATAAAGAAGCAGACACCATTATGTCCTTCTCATCAATATTAAAACCATTGCTTTTTCTCAAAAACGATTTACAAGTCATAATTTGAAAACACTCCACAGCTCCTATGCACATAAAAGCCCTGTCAGTACTAATACTTCACATTTTCTCCAATTACAATTTCTCAAACAAACAAAATCTATTTGTGAAACACTTGAGACAAAGCAACATTTGAAAAACACAACTTTCTTCATAATTTTCTCCTTAAAGCACACTATTTTCTATCTAAATTAAAGAAATTTTTTCTCACCTTAGCAAGTACTTTGAGTTTCAAAACAGTCTCAGAAACACACCAATTTGTCTTCAGCAGAGCAAAAGGTATGCACTCCAGAGTCTGCAGCTATCAAAAGCACAGAAATGCTGTAATTCCTCACACAGATATCTCATGTCACCCAATCAAAACTCTTCCCTCACTTTTTTTCAAAGCAAAACCCTTCCCCCCTCTGCCCCCTCTCTGCTTTTTCTGCATAGCAACCACCTCTTGCAAGACCTCTCACACAACAATGTTGCAATTGAACTCTGAACTCTCAGTGCACCTGCATATCCAAAGCATTCTTTCATTTAATGATTTTTTCTTCGCCACTCAAAATACATCTTTCAACGAACTCATCCATGCACACTAACTTTCTGTTTTCAGCAATCAAAATCCACCAATCACTCTTACTGCTTCATTAACACAGAAACTCCTCAGTTTTTTTCATTTTACACTCTCATTTTTTCAACTGCCATTTCATTGCCACACTTCATCTGACTGCAGGAGAACCTTCTCTCGCCATGTTTTCTGTCTGGATTGTTGGACATAGCTACATCTATTGGGCTCAAAGGTACGCTGAAAACAGGAATTTACCTAACCTCAATTTACAAGATGTGGAAATTAAGTGGTTTGGCCACAGAGGATTAAAATGTCACCAATTGATACCATTGGTGAAAACCTTTATGCATTTGCCAAAACCTGACCTGTTAATTGTGCACTGTGGAGGTAATGATTTGGGCACTTTGACTGGGGTAGGTCTGGAAATGCTTTTAAAGGACACCTTTGAGCAATTGATGGCACTTTTTCCTCAGACTGCCTTGGTATATTCAAATATATGCCAAAGACAGAAATGGAGGTGGTCGAACCAATTTTGTCCACAAATTGAGAAATCGAGGAAGCATGTAAACAAATCTGTTTCAGCTTACATGAGAGACCATGGAATGGGCTCCCTGTACAACAATAACTTGCGTTACTACATGCAAGATATCTACAGAGGAGATGGAGTTCACTTCTCAGATGAGGGCAACAGAGTTTTCACTCTGAATTTAAGAATGTGCATTGGTACCTACTTATAAGTACCTAAATGTACCATAAACCCAAAAGCTCTTCTCAGAGCTACCCTACATCTGATCACTCACAATTATTATTGTAATCTAACTTTTTTCACTAATTTTCAAGAAAGTACGCTCCCCAGAACGCTTCCCGGTTCGCGAACCGAGCGCACTCCACGCAAAAAAACTAAAAAAACGGTATATATTTTTTTGCCCTGCGAGAACCTTTCAAAGCCTCCACATCAAACCTAGGGGGTCAGGGACGATCTACTATGCCCCCTTATGGTCATTTGCCCCTTCGCTTTGGCCTCCTCTTGTCTCTCGATCCTACCGAGAGACAAGATGGCGGCCGCTACGGACTGTTTGGAATGTTTACAGACGCCGAAAAACCAATCAGCTTCGCAAACCTCCGTAACGCGAAAAGTACGCGAAGCGGAGCGCTGTTACAGATATATATCTTTTTTTGAACGTTAATTTCTCAAAATCCACTGGAGCACATATATTGAGACCTAGCAAAGGCACATCGGGCTACCAGTCCCTAATATTTTGCCAAGTTTCGTGCAAATCCATTCAGCCGTTCGATTATTATTATTATTTTTTTTTTTGCCCCGCGGGGCCCTTTTAAAACCTCCACATCAAACCTAGGGGGTCAGCGAGGATCTACTATTCCCCCTTATGGTCATTTGCCCCTTCGCTTTCGCCTCCTCTTGTCTCTCGATCCTACCGAGAGACAAGATGGCGGCCGCTACGGACTGTTTGGAATGTTGACAGACGCCGGAGAACCAATCAGCTTCGCTTCACAAAGCTCCGTTGCGCGAAAAGTCCGCGAACCAGACCGCTGCCTGGTCCGCGCTTACAGATATATATCTTTTTTTAAACGTTAATTTCTCAAAATCCACTGGAGCACATATATTGAGACCTACAAAAGGCACATCGGGCTACCAGTCCCTACAATTTTGCCAAGTTTCGTGCAAATCCATTCAGCCGTTCGGGCTAAAAGTGAGGCCAACCGCCCTATGGAAATTAACATGGGAAAAACGCGTTTTGGGACCCCCCTTTTTTCTCGGCCCCCCCTTGACGAACCCCCCCCAAATTTTCAAAGGCTGCTCAGAAACAAAATGTGCCATTTTCCTGAAAATTTCAGCCAATTCCGTCCACAAACGGCAAAGTTATTAGACATAGAATTTTCAAAAAACCCATAGAGAAAAAATCCTAACTATATATACCTACTGGCGACCGCCAGTAGGTAATATATATATATATATATATATATATATATATATTCACTGAAAAAACCATAGGTTACACACCAGTTATAGTTAGGAATTAGCATTTAAAAAACCTTTGAAATTCACTGAAAAAAAACATAGGTTTCACACCAGTTATAGTTAGCTGGAAATTTTACTCGCATAAAACCATTGAAATTCCCACGTTATAGTTAGTTGGAATCACTATAACTTGCACGTCTGCAATGCACTGCTGATGACGTCACATATTACATCACTCATGCATATATTTAAATATTTAAACATTACTCGCTAATATATGTATTCACTAAGATACACTTAATAAGTTTTTAAAAAACCTTTGAAATTCACTCAAAAAACTATAAGTTTTAGTGGTGTTATAGTTAGCTGGACATTTTACTCATACAAAACCAATGAAATTGCTCCTATATAGTTAGTTGTACTAACTATATTTCGCGCACCCGCAATCCACTGCTGATGATGTCACATATTAGATCATTCATGACATGGTCAGTGACATCACTGATGACATCTCAAATGACATCACTGATGACATCATGCAGTGAATGTGGTTTGCTTCGTTATTTAAATATGCATTATATATAGAGCAATTTACATTGAAGAATGAGTGGATATATATAAATAAATATTTGGATGGAGGATTTAGTAGCAGTGTAATTGACTGTTTACTTGACCAATTTATAATGTCTCACTAAATATAGTGGATAGTGACTAAACTGTGTGAATATCTGTATCACTTTGTCAGTTGTTGTGTAAACTGATTTTACAGTTGGTTACTAGCTATGTGAAAGTCTATATTAGTTATTGATTAGTTAACTGAGTATTTGTATGGGAGTGTGAAAGTGTGTGTGGTTCGGTGGGGGGTGTGTGACTGTCCAAAGATGTGTGAATAGTTGATTTAGTAGATATATGAAGTTAAAACTACATGTTCTAACAGTTTGGGTGAGGGAATCTCTTTATGGGTGTGGTGATGAGCAAATATATTTCTCAAAGGTACAGGTCCAACAAACTAGAAAAATAAAAGGCAGTGATGTGTCAGTTGTTGTATATAAATAAGTATACATAAGACACCATGATTGTGTGAGTGACTGTATGGATAACTGTATACTTGTAATAATGATTTTATAATTCACTAAGTATGACTTACTATCTAAATGAATAGAAGAAGTGGGTTTTGTATAAGTGTTTTGCTAAGTAAATATGTAAGTATGATCCATTGTTTGCATAAGTGAGTAGGATGACTTCATATGTGAATAGGATGCGTGCTGTTGTTTAATGTCGATATAGATGTATAAGTATTTTTGATAGTGTTCTATTGTTCATTGACAGCATGTATGAGTGAATCCATAGGTAATTGATTAGATGTGTGTATACATCTATGAATCACTGAGTGGATTTTTGGATACTTGTATTGCTGTAACAATGGATTTAAATATGATACTCTGTATTTTACAAACAGTGATGAAAAATGGTAATAGTGTATGAAAAGGTGTCTGTGATTGTCACGTGGATGTCATCAGTGATGTCATTTGAGATGTCATCAGTGATGTCACTGACCATGTCATGAATGATCTAATATGTGACATCATCAGCATATATATACTTTTTTTTCACACTGCGGTTGCATGCTGAGCAAAAGTACAATGGATTTAACCCAGATCTATTGACTGGGGCTCAGTGTTTGATTTGCTCTTTATTTCGTCCATCATCTGTGTGTCTTTTGTCTTTTGCTGTCTTTTGCTGTCTTTTGAAAATAAATTCTGCAGCATACATTTAATGCACTAATGAGTGGTGTAAATGTCACCCTTATGAATGTATTTTAACTGTTCATTCATTATAGCAAAAAAATAAGTATACTGGTGGTCATCAATTAATTAATGCCACGCACTGCAAATGGTTTTATAGTATTTTGTGTAAAGAAACATTCCAAGGATGCAGAATCATGTAAAAATATCCAGTGACCCTGGAAAACCAGCAACAATATGCAAGTGTCCTACTATCCTGGGCAATAATGTTTTCTGTACAATATCATGTATGTTATTTTATTATGATAGCCCGCATTTCATTCTGCTGATGCTTGACAATGATGCAGAAAATCTGCAGATATCAACACTTATGAAGAAGTGCATTTGGTCTCTTTCATCCCTTGTTACTGCAGTGATGGAACATGTCTCCCAATGACTAATGGCAAAAATAAGCCATACTATATCTGTCTTTAAAATATCAGGAGATGCTATAACCAATTTGAAAGAGTCTGACTAGTCGGACTCTTGAGCTGAAAAGCTATTTGACGCAATACAATGTTGTTTAGAGAAATACATGGAGACTAACAAGGCCTCTTCGAATGTGATTTTACATCTCACCACATGTAGTCCCTTACAACTTGGAGCTGGTCAAATATTATTTCAGCAAATAAACTGATACATCCAACAGTGAAGTGCAACTCTCGCCTACTCCTTAGCACCTCTCTCCTTACTCCTATAGTTGAGTTTGTCTTTCTGTTTCCCCACACTCTATGGAGTAGACAAGAAATAGGCACGAATGAAGGTACCTCAAAAGCGTAACATGTTAGTGGAGCTATTTGGTTCAATGTCTTTTTCATCAGATGGTGGAAGCAGTAAGCTCTCCTGGCCAAGCAAGTCATCCTCTGTCCCCCACATAGAGCTTTAGCACAACGATTGCCTGTCCATGGTTACATTGCTGTTCTGGCTACCAAGCAGGTACAGGGTGAACTTCCACCCTTACGGCACTAGTCAGTCAAAGTCACGTTTATTTAGACGTCAGGTCTTTAAACAATATAAAAACATACATTTTTGAAAAAATATTCTAAAATCATCACAATTTCATCAGCAGTTGCCATTAAAATAGATTGATTACCATACACTTCATTACAAAATTACACAATTCGCAATATATAGAACATAGACACACATGTATATAAACATAGATACTTTAAAATTAAAAAAAGATTCCTATTAAGAATTATTTTTTGGTACATGCTTTTATTGCGTTGTTCAGATAATCCTCCTTTTCACTCTTCTCTCCCAATTCATCCTCAATTTCTGCGTTGATATCTTCAAAAGAGCTTTGCTCTGTCTGATCCGTAAGCACTTCCGCCTCCGCTAGCCCATCAGCTTGCCCATCAGATTCCACCCCTACTTCTGCCTCTGCCATATCCATCAAGGCAACAGTGCTTAGTTTGACGAAAGGGGTTGGACCTATAGTGTCACCAGAGAGAATCTGACCCTCTATGTTCAGATTAAGCTGAGGCCTGTCTGCTCTGTCAGTCTTTGTAGGGACAGATAATTTATTATTTGCTGGATGTGCTGATTTTTTAGACATAGACATAGATGTGCTGCCATTCTGCCCCTCTGCACTGACAGCATCGTTCGTGTTCTCAATGCTCTCAATACCTGGTCCCAGATTTACACTTACAGGGGCTCCCCCCACGGCTTCCCCTCCTGCTGCCAGTAACTTAGTTTTAGCTAGCATCCTAGCAGCACTCTGGTTAGATTTCTTTAGGGGCACGTCAGGGGGTAGGTTAAGGGAGTTCTGTACCTGATTCTCAGAGTCTAAGTCCACACTCTCCAGTCGTTGATCTCCCGGCATCTCAGGGGCAGCTGTAGACGCTTCAAAAATAGCGGGTTGCCGGATTTCATTTTTTTTCTCCACACTGCCTTTTT
Organism: Lissotriton helveticus; assembly: GCF_964261635.1. NCBI lineage: Eukaryota > Metazoa > Chordata > Amphibia > Caudata > Salamandridae > Lissotriton > Lissotriton helveticus. The sequence goes on from NC_136069.1 coordinate 1,423,966,444, forward strand.
TCACCGTGCCTCCTTTAACAGTAGGAAATGCATCCCCCAATGAGGAGTTTCCTGAAATATCTGAAATATCTGAAGTCTTTAGGGTGCTAGAAGCCACAAGTGTTTGAGCATTGTTTTTAAGTGTTTGTACAGCCGGGGGGAGAGCCACAGCCGGAAGGAGAGGTGAAACTCCCGCTACTCCCGCAACTCCAACTGGATGTTTGCTGTTTCGTGTGGTCCGCGGGAACCTCTTCGGAGACATCCCTTTCCTCCACCAGGTGTTCGTAATTCGAAAGTAAAGCCCCGACCAGCCGAGCCCAGATTCCCTATGCAGACCGCAAATCGTCCGCCGGAAAAGTTCAGCAGTGGCAGCGGCGGTAAGCATCAGCAGCGTGGCTCGTGTGGAACTTCGCAGGTTGCACTGTAAGGTACGTTTTCTCACAGAGCACTTCGCTTTCCCACCTTCGCACTTTCTTCTTGTTCTCCGTTCTCTTCCTAGAGAGAAGTGTGCCGCTTGTAGTGCTACTACCCGGTCATGAATACCATATCGAATCACTCAGTAGGGATAGTTAGAGGAGCCCCTGGACGAGCTTGCTCACAGCAGATCCTCACTCCGCCATCTTGGATCCCCTAGACGTCAGGTCTTTAAACAATATAAAAACATACATTTTTGAAAAAATATTCTAAAATCATCACAATTTCATCAGCAGTTGCCATTAAAATAGATTGATCACCATACACTTCATTACAAAATTACACAATTCGCAATATATAGAACATAGACACACATGTATATAAACATAGATACTTTAAAATTAAAAAAAGATTCCTATTAAGAATTATCCTTTCTAAAAATTTGTATCAGATAAAGCTATCTCAAACCTAATTCCATCATGACTTTCAACCTTTCATTTCATTTTCCACAAAAAACCTTTTTACGGCATTCATATATCTCCCAATAGCTATTGCAATGTCAAGGTTTGGCAAATCTTTGAGAAGTTCAATGGCCTGTGCACACAATACGGTACCATATTTTAAAAAGATGGGGCATCAAAACTGTTTTTGCAGGGCTAACACTTTTAAGCGATCCACTAATATGTGCAAAATATCAAATTTTGTTCCTAAATTACATGTACATTTGCCATTGGGTCGCATCAATTCTTTTTTTACGGCACTAGTTATTTCATCACTGAAGCTGTAGCAACAGCCTTGTCCGGGTCTGGGTTAAGTGGGTAGGTCTGCATGATAACATCAACCTTCAGCAGCATGAACCTTCTTGGCTAGCTGCCGATCAGTGATCGAACATGATGTAACCTCTTGGCCGTGCTTTTTCACAATGATGTATTGATGGAAGTTGCAGCCCCTAGACCTATCCTGTGCGACTTTCGATATCTCTGCAGTTACAGTGCCAATTCTCAAGCCTGTGACTGACTGCTGGACGAGTCAATAAACTTTACTCTGGCACACTCGTGGTACAGTTGGCAACTGTGCAGAAACACAGAGGGACTCCTTTTCAGGATTGGTAAAGCTTAGATCATACTCTTTGCTCATTAGATGGATCTTTTTCACTGGGTCACCCTGGTACTGTCCTCCTGCACCGTTTTGTTTCTTGGGGGAGAAGCACACTCTTTCTCTCTCTCAACAGATAGTCAATCTTCTAGGTTCTTGCAATCGATCATTTGTACTTAAAGCAAAATGTGTTGACTGCAGATGATGTTCCTCCACCTAAGGCAGGTGGTCTGTCAGTGCTTTGATTATTCTAATTCGTACTTCTTTGCGCAATAAGAATTTGGGACGGAAATGAAGTGGGGTTGTGGAACAGAGGGTAAACAACCTTTACAACGCAACTTTTACCACGGAGTGCCTTTACGACGCAACTTTTACAACGCAAACCATTACAACGCATTCTGCTGGGGGGCGCTCTAGGATAGGGAATGTCTTTAATGTACTATCCAACACCTTCCCTACTATCCACGGGGACTGGAGTTGGAATAGAAAATTAAACAATTCACTATCCAGCACCTAAAAGCACTATGCGTTGTAATGGTATGTGTTGTAAAAACCGCGTTGTAAAAGCATGCGATGTAAAAGCATGCGTTGTAATGTCATACATCCGGAACAGAGTAATTTTGCCTCCATCCTTACGTGTCACAAATACAGAATATATAGTGCACTTAGATCAACATGTGTGTTCCGACCTTATTAATGGAAAGTGTTGCACTTGAACTCAGGACTTTAGTGCAATTACTGTAGTACTAGAGATTACTGTACACTGTGTGCCTTAACCTTGTTGTTAGAAATGGGGATCTCTAGTTGGCAGTGGTATGCACCCTGTACAAGTAGGGACCCTTCCTTGTAGTCAGGATAAGGGGAATACACACCCAAGACAACCCCAGCTCAGCCCCTAGGTAGCTTAGCACAAGCAGTCAGGCATATCTCAGAGGCAATATGTACAGTATTTGTACAGTAACACAGTGAAAACACTACAAAAGGACACCACACCAATAATAGAGTATCTTTATCTTAACCAAACAAGACCAAAATGACAAACATCTAACATACACAGCTCAAAATATGTCTTGAGAAGATGTCAAGCAATTCTGTCCATTGAGAACTATGGATGCATGATTTTTACACAAAGTACCTCAGATGTGTGAAAATATGCAAGGCAAAACAGCTGCAGAGGAGGGAAGGGTCGGAAAACACAGAAATGCATCAGTTCTGCAGAGTTTGCTGAGTTTTTCCATCCTGTGTTCTGCTTTGAATGCAGAGTTCAGAAAAAAAACTCAGCCTCCCGCTGCCTCGTAATTGAGCTAACCACCCATTGCCTTATTACCTTTGTTGTTATTTTAGTTCACAGCGGTATAGAAAATTGAAAGGAGACAAGTGGCAGGGGGCGAATGTGCAGAGCTGTGGTGGGGGCTCGCAGTTGCAGACCCTACCTGGGGGTTTCATTTTCTGAACTGCCTCTGGGTTGACTGGTTAGGCCTCTGGGTTGACTGGTGTGCATGCTCCCGTGCATCCTGCTCCCAAGAGCTGCAGGCCAGGCAGGCTGAGGTAAACTAGAGGCTGGCTACAGGAAGCAGCGTGAGAGCGTCAACCTCGAAGAGCTTCAGCTGCAGCCAGAAGGAAGGTCTCTGTGAGCACCACCGTACCAACTCATTTCCGAACCTGGCAGGTAGGTGGAGAGTGCCGGGGGGGTCAGAGGGCACCTTGCGATGACTGGTGCCATACTTCAACTGGGGGTGCCAGGTGGACCCATGCAGTGTTGTCATGTAATTCTTTGTTTTTTGCCTCTGCTCAATAGATTAACCACACAGGAAGTGGGACTCCCAGGATGCCTATGCTGAGCTTCCTGGCATCATCCCCAGCACCTCTGCTCAGCCTCTGACAGCGAAAGCCCATTCTCCCATACCAGTGCCCCACAATGTGACAGTTCTGCAGGACTATGGGGGGAAGTGATGGGTTGTTTACAAGATGATTGTGGTCTGTGGGTGCTGTGTCAGAAAAACTTGCCACACAGGTGCAATGCGTGGAAATCTGGGATGCTCTGGAACTCGAGGTGGCAGCAGGTGAACAGGCGCTGCATCCATTTCTTCAGACACAATCCCACGATGCATAGATCTTAACAGCTCCACAGCAGGGCCTGCATTGGAGTCAGTGCGGGTTCTCATACCTCAGAGACATGATGTGCTGAAAACGGTGTGCGGCATATTTTTTAGTCACAGGTAGGATCTGCATCTATTTCTTCAGCCGCATGGCATAGGTGTGTGAACGTTTCTTCCACACAGTGGTGCTTCATAGAAAAAACAGGCAAAGCATCAAAGTTCTGCAGGAGGAACAACCTCCAAGGGTTCAGAACTGGATTTGGCACCACAAGGCAGGTCATATCTCCCAGCAGTGAAATTCAAGGATGCTGCAGGTAAAGTTGTTGTGTCCCTGAGACTACATAACAGGAGGCACGCTCTACTTCAAACCCTTTGGAGAATCTTCTCAAGCAGGATACAGCAAAGTAAAAGTTCAGTTCTTTCCACTGCCCACAGACAGAAGCAGCAACTGCAGGTCAAGCCAGCAAAGCAACAGACAGCAAAGGGGAGAAACTCCTCCTGGTAGCTCTTCAGCTCTTCTTCTTGATAGGGTTCTCTTGAATCAAATGTTCTAAAGTTCCGTGGTCAGAGCCCCACTACATATGCTACTTTCAGCCTTTGAGGTATGCAGGTTTCAAAGAAAATCTCTCTTGCTTTGTAGAACCAGTTCTGTCCTCCCTGTTCCAGCTAAACTACAGGGTGTGGAGACAGTATTGTGAAAGGCAGACAAGCCCTATTCAGGTGCAGGTGACAGCTCCTCCCACTATTCTAGCTCAGGCAGACCCATCAGGATATGCAGGGCACACCTCATATGCATATGCGTAACGGTCTAGAGTGAATGCACAAAACAGCCCCTGTAAGTCTAAACCAGTTGTTGCTTCTACAGGCAGTCAGAGGCATAGAATTGTAAAGAATAAAAAAGCCATCATTTTCAACCACACAATTTATAACCCACCTTCACTAAAAGCTGTATTTTTAAATCTTGAGCTCAGGGAGCCCAAAACCCAAATCTCTAGCCATTCCTAATTTAAAGTTACACTTGTAAAACGTTATAAGGCAGCTCCAATGATAGCCTATGGTAGAGCTAGTCCTTACAATAATGAAAAACAAAATTAGCAATATTTTACTATCACGACATGTAAAACACACCAGTACATGCCCTACCTTTTTAAACACACTGCACCCTGTTATTGGGGCTACATTTGGCCTACCTTAAGGGTGCCATGTATGGAAATGACAGGTTTGGTTCTGAGATATGGGTACACCCGCCAGGTTGACATGGCAGTTTCAAACTGCACTCATAGACACTGCAATGTTATGTTATGTTATGTTAAATTGGGTTTTGTTGAGCGCTCAGCTACTCAAACAGAGTGTCCCGGCGCTGTCAGTCCCAAAAAGGCACAGAACGAAAGACGCAGATGGAATTACTTGCAAAACAGCCAGGTCTTGAGCTCTTTTCTAAATGACAATATATTGTCCATCTTCCTTAGTGACACTGGTAAGGCATTCCAGGCCTTAGGCGCCAGATGTTTAAAAGAGCGACCTCCGGTTCGGGCACGTCGGATGGCTGGGGGCCATGGCAGGCCTGAAACAAGTTTACATGGTTAATCATGTGGAAGCACAACCAGTGCTGCAGGCTCACTTGTAGAATTTGATTTGCAGGCCCTGGCACATGCAGTGCACTTTACTAGGGACTTCCTAGTAAATCAAATAAGCCAATCATGCAATGGTAAAGTGGCTAGCGTCCTGAAATGTAATTCAATTAAATGAAAAGGTAAAGCGCATGGCTACCTTGAGGCCTCTCAGCGCTAAGAACCTAGTCTGTGAATGATCACTTTAACATTAAGTGTGAATGATCACTTTAACATTAATGGATATAAAAATGTTTTCAGCTGCTTACGAAAAGCCATATGGTCTTCTTCAAACCGAATATAGTCAGGAAGGGTGTTCCATCTTCTGGAGGCAACATACGAGAATCCTTGGCCTCCACTTCTGGTCTTGCGAATTCTCGGAATAGTGGCCAGGCGTTTGTTTCCAGAGCACAGTGCTCTGTTGGGATGATATGGGACAATGATGGACTGTAAGATTGGTGGGCTTTTGGCAGCCATGATCTTGTGGGTGAGACAGAGGGCTTTGAACTGCATCCTCTCTGTGACTGGCAGCCAGTGAAGCGAAGCTATGGCTGCTCGGGCTGACTCTCTGCGGGGAACATTCAGGAGCAGTCTGGCTGCACAGTTCTGCACTGCCTGGAGTCTCATTATTGTGGATTGTGGTGATCGGACATAAAGAGCGTTCGCGTAGTCCGAGCGGGAGAGGATTAATGCTTGGACCACTAATTTCTTGGTCTCCCAGGACAGTTTCGGAAAAAACTTTCCTCATCATCCTTAGTAATTCAAAGCAGCATCCTGCAATCTTCTGTGCTTGGACTTACATGTTTAGTGGAGTGGTGTGGCTCACTGGTTAGAGGCGGCAGACCCGGAAGCAGAGGACTGACCAGGACCAGGGTTCAATTCCCAACGCGGCAGGGTCGTGGACCAGGGTCAGCGAACTCGATAATTCTCACCTCGGTGCCTACTCTAACCAGGGATCACACTTGGCAACTCTGGGCATTAGCTTGCCTCATCTCCACAACGGCCCCCCACATACGCCGGGGATGCCTGGTTTCACCTTGGAGATACCCAGTAGGGACCATCTCACAGGGAAAGCCAGGACGGGTTCCCCAGCGGTCTACAGTGCAGAGATACCCCATGCGGGGTGATTCATGCGCTTTACAAGACATCATTACATTACATTACATTGTCCAGCCATACTCCCAAGCTTTTTATTTTGTCTTTGGGGGTTGGGGGGCTGCCCAGACAATTAGGCCACATGGGATTGGACCCCGCTGGGAGATATTTACCCAGAAGCATCAATTCTGTTTTTGAATCATTTAGTAGAACGAAGGAGCGCTCCATCCAGGCTGAGATTGTTTTAAGACAATTGGGTAGTTTGTTTGGGCTGTGTCCTAGTTGGTTGAGGGATACTATCAACTGTGTGTTGTCAGCATACATAACGATTCGGATGCCAAAGAGCTCAACTATTTTGGCCATGGGGCTCATGTAAATATTAAAAAGGGTGGGCTCAGGGATGAGCCCTGTGGCACCCCACACCTCAAGGACATGCTTCTAGAGGTGCAGTTTTCCTTGAAGACCTGCAATGAGCGGCCTTCTAGGAAAGACTCCAGCCACCTCAGTGCAACCCCCGATATCCCTGCCTCTCTAATCCTAGAGATAGGCAGATGATGGTTGACGGTATAGAAGGCTGCACTCGGGTCCAGGAGGATAATTACTGCCGAGCCTCCGGAGTCCATAATTTTTCTGGTGTCCTCAGTGACAGCAATCAAGGCTGTCTCTGTGCCTTGCTGGGGTCTAAAACCTGTTTGTGTAGAGTGAAAACAGCCGTTCTCTTCCAGATATTTGGACAAGATGGCATTCACAGGTTTCTCTGTGACTTTCGCATTTCCTAGCAGCAATGAAATTGGGCAATAATATGAGAACACTTTTGGGTTGGCTCCTACTTTTTTAAGCAGTGCTCTAACCATGGCTTTCATAAAGATGGGACCTTGCCTGTGCTTAAGGATAGATTTAGGAGTGCTAATATGGTAGGGGCGATTGTATTGGAGACTTGATTTAGGACGGTAAGTGGGGCCATGTCTCTTGGGGCGCCTAATTTTAATTTATTCGAGTCAGCAATAATAGGTCAGAAAAATTGGAGACAAAAGCCAAAAAGGTTGGGGATGAACTGCAAAAAGGGCCAGGTCCTACACTTATTAAAATGAAATGTAGATTTGAAGACTAGATAACACCATCCTTACTTTATTAAAATGTATTTATTTCAGAAATGAGAAAGATTTATGTAAAAGTGCCTGCTAATATTCTCACATTTGAATTTAGAATTTAGTTCACATTAACATTTGTACTAATGAATTCAAAGTTACATTACATTTACTTAAACTGAAACATGAATGTAATATTGAATTTATGTAGTAACATCTTTCATTTAGTTGTAGTTAAATGTGCACAAATTACACATATTAAAAGTTCACCATTGAATTATATGTTTAAGCTTGACATAAGTAGGCCTGTATTTCTCTCTGCGTAAAATACTGCTTTTCCATTTCTGCTTGCATGTCCTGTTCCATGCAGGTACATTCACATGGTTTGTTTGTTTGAGAATAGATGTAACGCTATACTAGTAAAAGAGAGCCTGCAAAGAGGACCTTGACAAAGAACATCGAGAGCTTGACCGTTAACTGACTGTCCCTATTTAGTTACAGGTATCCAAGGTCAATATCGTTCACAGCACTGGTCTGCAAGAACTTGCAAATGTTGCAACTCACAATGTGAGAATGGAAAGGACAATGAAGCCCCAGATGGCCTTAGAAAGGGGTGTTACCCAGATGACTCATGTGGTATTAACTGGTGTTCTCGCAGGTTGATGTTGGTCACTATCCCTTTGGACTTTGATAGCTACAGGCCTCTATGCTTTCTCCTTTGACTCTTTAGCTAAGTGTCGCTCAGGCTAACTATTTTTTTCTTATCTCTAGGAGACTCTTTACCAAGCTTCCGTATTGCTGACACCTCCTCGCATATTTTTCTCTTTTTCTGCATTTTCCCAACTTTTAGATTAGATGTAAATCACCTTTGGATGGTTTCAACCCTAAATTAGATGACTTAAGATTTTACTCATGTTTAGGAGAGAGGATTGGTGACTCCTCTGAGCATCAGATTCTATTATTAAATTTCTGTATTGCTGTGACTGAACTTCTTGTTTGGCTCATGATGATGTGTCTGAACTTTTTTAGGGGGTTTGGCTATCCCATTGTTATCTTGTATCTTTACAGCAAGGTTTCGAGATTCCTAGTGCTCATTGTGTAAGTCAAATGGGTTATACTGTTAATTAGATTGTTTGACTAATGCTAACTCCCTTTACCTCTCAGTTAACGAAGAAAGATCCACTGAATAATCAATGGGAAGTGTTTGACCCAGCCCTGGTTAGTGGTTTGGCTATCTCTTCTAAATGCATTTTCTACACAGGAGATGTGGACTCACTTTCTAAGGTTTCAGAGGAGGGTTGGGTTGGTTCTCTTTCAAATGTCAATTATAAGCTGCTCTGAGACACAGGTGATGTGCAAAGAAAGATTTCTTACAGCAGGTAGTGATGTGGCTTGCTCCAAGCAGGAGTATCTAAAACGTGTGCACAATGAAGTGTGAGTTCTCTGCAATTGGCCATACTGAAGCAGTAGTTACAGACAGGCACACATAGATAGAGGAACATGGCTCCAAGGATTGTTTTTGTGCAGGAAGGAGTCCCTCTTCCAGCACAAAACAAACCCTTGCACCATGGTGCTGCCTGAAGCCCTATGAGAGAGCAGAAGAGCATTGTATCTTGGTTAGGGGTGGACGGAATTTGCGTAATCGTGTTACGTAAATCTCCGCGAAACGGTAAAAAATCTCCACGAACACGTAAGAAATTCCGCAAACACGCGGAATTGCTTGTTTGCAATGCTTTTTTACTGTTCGAATCGCTGTTTGCATGCTCGGGGGAAATATAACGTGAACACGCATTTGAAAACACGAACAAGCAAAAAATTTCGCGAAGTCACGGAACGCCGAATTTTGGGCAATTTCACGTTCTCCGCGGAACGCGAAATTAGCCAAATTCCGCAAACGGAACGGAATTTCCCGCCCAGGCCTAATCTTGGTAGATATGGTGCATTTGTGCTCTCTCTTCCTTCATATGACCCATGACAATACTTGCAATGCTGCGTTATGATGTGGGAACAATTAGTAAATCCTGGCCGAGGTCTTTAGGGTTCTTCTTCCGAATTTGAGAGAATTTCTTATCGTATCTTGCCCATCTTAGTAGCAAAATCAAAATGACATGTTCTTTTTAATGTATACGAGTATTCCACATTTTGTGAACTATTTTACATACATCAGGGTTTTTGGCTGTAAATACGTGGTGCCAAATACATTAAACACTTCAATATAAATCTACACTGTAAATATTGCACAGTAATAAAATAAAGTGCAGCATGTATCTTTATTTTAATCATGAATAGATATCCACTTCTGTGGACTTATTACAAAAACACAATGGGAGTACTGGAGGAAATAATGGTTCACAAAGCAATAGACATGTCATTCCATCAAAAGTACATTTTGAGGAAACTACCACAAATGCAAAGTGACATGAGGTCCGAAGTGGAAGCCACATGCAGACTTACATTTTCTGTTTATGTATTTGATTATGATTTGATTATTACATTTAGGCAACCGTGCTTTAGATGCTTCATTCTACATTGTCAAATTCAATCAACTTAACCAAGCTTGAATAACAAATAACTGTTCTTTTTACTTGACAAAAACAAGTGGTGTTATTTTTTCATACATTTTTAAATAGAACAGTGATAATGCTTGGAACCTGCGAATGGAATATGTCTGTTTGTGTTGTGGATAAAATGAAATCAAGCACGAACAAAGACAATGTGTTGAAAAACATGGAACATATATCGAATAACTGACATAAATATGAAATCTTGGCAGTAAGATATTAAGTGGTTATATAGTCTCATTTAAAAAAAAGTTTATATTTTTTATTTTTTACAGCGTTGAAATGAAACCTTTTCCCATTACAGTCAAAACGACGTTTGTTTTAGAAACAGAGCCACTCAATCAACATTGAGTGTGGCTCAATGTTTAGAGTGGCAGACCCTGAGCAGAGGTGTAGCTTGGGACCAGGGTTCAATTCCCCACCTCGGCGGGTCTTGGGCTCAAAACTCCACAGACCTGATAATTCTCGCCACGGTGCCTATTCCAATCATGTAGTCCCACTCTGCAACTCTGGGCAATAGCTTGCTTTTAATCGCCACAACGGCCCCCCCAACGCTAATGGAAAGGGGCGACCGCTAGGTCCCCCCGAACGTATGGATGGGGGCCCGAACCTCCCGGGAAGCCATTTTGGGCGGGGTGGGCGTGGCCCGGCTGGTATGCCCAAAGCGGCGTAGCCGGAGCGCGCCTTCCCCCGCCCGAGAGGGGTTGTCCTAGACACCTTGAAGGAAAGACCACGCCCAGTAGGCGTATCGGGGACGGGTACACGCCCTCCCGCAGTAGGAGAAAGTAGCGGGAACCCTGAAGATCGTCCTCTTGTTCCTCGGATCGGAAGGCTGCACCCACTCGTTGCTCGTGAGCCCTCGACGGAACAAGCAGCAATTTTGAACGTGGTAATCTTGTTTTTTATCTTTCAGTTTCGACACTTGATTTCAGGACCTCGTGGATCGACCTAAGGCAGAGGACTCGAAACCATGCCTGGCAAGCAAGCAGGAAAGGGTTCCGAGATGGAGAAGATGTTACGCCTGTTGTCGACCCGGATGGCGTGTATGGACCGAAAGCTCGGTCAAGTCCAATCGCTCGGTAGAGGTTTGGCGGAGGTAAAGAAACAATTGGCGGCAATGAACGACCCAGGTCAGCCAAAAAAGGTAATAGGCCCGGCCTTGCCGGGAGTGGTTCCCGGGTTAAGAGGGAAGCGGATCAAAGAAAGGGCAGTCTCGGGGGGCGTCCCGGCATCGGAGGTGCCGCCCTTCATCCCCCTAGTACCGGTTGGTAACCCGGTTCAGGAACCAGTTTTAGGCCAGCCTATCCCAGTGGTGATCACCTCGACCGAGGATGATGAAATGCCCCCAGAATTGGCCGCGCAGTTGACCGCATAGCTGAAAACAAAGGTGGGGGGCACAGCGACCCCGGGAGATCCGGCCGAAGAGGCCAGAGTGTTAATGAAGCAGTTGCGGCAATCGAGAGATGTCGCAAGGGCGAGTGTTCCTCTTGTTCCCCCACAGGTGGCGCCAGGAGTACCAGCAGCTGGTCAGGAGAAGGCGACGGCAGCGATAGCCGATCCGGGTAAGCTCGCATTGCCAATGGTGGGGGAGGGCTCGATACCCTCAAGGTGGGAAAAAGTTGCACAGCACGTTCCCTTGGCCACGAAAGAGTTAATATGGGGAGACAAGTATGTCAACATGTTTTCATTGTTAACGGACCATCGTGAGATGGAGTATGCTAAAACGCAGAAAGATTTGTGGCACCCTAGTGTATGGCGCGCCAAGATGGCCGAGTTCAGGGTGGAAGAGACAGTGACGAATTGGGTTAAGGCCTTCTCTGTATTTACCGCAGTTATGGGGGAACGTAAACCCGATGTTATGACTGAGTTGGTTTGCTATCAGAATCGCAATATGGATTTTTATTCAATGTACGAGGGGGAAGAATGGAAAGGCTATGACATGAAGTTCCGTAAAGCAAAAGAATTTGATTCTTCTCTGTCTTGGGATTGTTTGGACTCGGTGTCATGGCACAAGCAACTCCTGCCAGGGGCGACAGGTACGTCCTCGCCAGGCGGGAGCGGGTCCGGGGTTGTCCGCCAAAAGCCCGGGGTGCCCTTTCGAGCAGGCACAGGTGGGGGCTATCAGCCTAGAGTTGGCGGGAAGGGCAGACAAGGAGGGGTCTGTTGGGGCTTCAATCGAGGCAATTGTAACAGACCACAGGGGACATGCAAGTTTAAGTATGTGTGTGCCGGCTGTGGGAATTCCTCACACCCGGAAAGTGCTTGTAGATCAAAGAATGTCGGGGCGGGTGGAAAAGGAGGACCTAAGCAGGAGTGAGGTGGACCTTTGTGACCGATTGCCTACACCCGTTGATCTAATGGTTATGATTCCGTGGTTAAATAAGTACCCTGATCATGTGTCCGCTGGGGTGTTGAGGAAGGGTTTTTTACATGGCTTCCACATCCCGGTGGGGGAAGTTCGGGGGAACTCCTTTTGTAGAAATCAACCCAGGCGTGGCAGAAAGAAAAATAGCTAAAGAAGTCAGTTTAGGACGAGTGGCTGGCCCCTTTTCCTGCCCGCCGGTGGCCGACTTCATATGTTCCCCGTTAGGGGTGGTCCCGAAGAAAGATCCGGGGGAGTTTAGACTCATACATAACCTTTCTGCTCCCAGGGGTTCCTCGGTGAATGATGCCTAGACCCAGAAGTTTGTTCGGTACGATACGCATCGTTCGACGATGCCGTGGCCATGTTGAACCACCTAGGCCCCGGGGCGCTGATGGCGAAATGTGATATTGAATCAGCATTCCGGTTGCTTACGGTGCACCCACAGGATCAGCGCCTGCTAGGTTTTGCATTTCAGGGAAATTATTACATGGATAAATGATGCCCATGGGTTGTTCCATTTCATGTGCATATTTTGAGATGTTTAGCTGTTTTTTGGAATGGGCATTTACAGAGGCCACAGGGCATAGACATGTTATGCATTATCTGGATGATTTTCTGTTTTTGGGGGCAGCCAATGATATGAATTGCGCACAGGCGCTGTATGATTTCTGCATCCTCATGAATGAATTCGGTGTCCCATTGGCACCAGGTAAGACAGTTGGACCATCTACTTCACTGGAGTTTCTGGGTATTGAGCTCGATTCTGTGGAGGGGTGTTTCCGACTACCAGTAGACAAAGTGGCCAAGTTCCGGGCTTCCATGATGCAATGCCTGAGTGGGGAGAAAGTGACCCTGCACCAGTTACAACGAACAGTGGGTCAGCTTAATTTTGCCCTGAGGGTGATTCCTATGGCCCGCCCGTTTTCGCGCTCTATCGCGCAGGCTATGGGTGGTCTCAAAGAGGCTCACCACCGTACGAGACTGTCTGGAGAGGTTCGCCAGGATATGCGGATTTGGTTGGCATATCTGGCGGACTTCAACGGTCGAGTCGTCTGGAGTTCCCCGCCAGAGTCTTCGGTGGAATTAGGTCTATGGACCGACTCGGCTGGGAGTGTGGGTTTTGGCGCCATCTTGGGTGATCGATGGTCGGCACAAACATGGCCAACATGGTGGCACTCCGACGGCCTCACAGGTAACATTGGGTTCCTGGAGTTATTCCCCATTTGGGTGGCTCTCATGACATGGGCTGATGATTTCAGGGGCCGCTCAGTGGTGTTTTGGTCCGACATTATGACTGTCGTAGATTGCATTAACCAACAGGCAGCACGCTGCAAGATGATTTTGAGATTGTTGAAAGAGATTGTGCTGCTGTGCATGAGATTGAATGTACTGTTCAAGGCAAAACATGTGCCAGGTGTACTGAATCTTGCGGCTGATGCACTCTCTCGTTCACGTATACAGGCATTCAGGGGTTATCTGCCCACAGCAGACTTAGAGGCAGCACCATTCCCAGAAGCAATGTGGCTTATCGGTGCCTCGGATTACAAGACCTCGAGCCAGCGAGTCTAGCCCCCAGGACAAGGAAAGCATACGAAGGAGCGTTTCGTTCTTATTGCACATATTTGGGTCCTGTAGGGAGTCTGCATTGGGGTCAGGAGGAGTCCTTCCTGGGGTACCTGGTTGCACTACACAGGGAGGGCCGATCAGTGGCTACGGCCGGTAGGCATAGGGCGGCCATTTCCTTCATGGCCCAGGTACACGGCATAAAAGATCCCACAGGTTCTTTTTTGGTGAAGAAAGCCCTTCGCGGCTGGCAGCGCCTTGAGGGTTGCAAGAGAGATACGAGGCACCCGATTGGCTTAGACAGACTGTCTCTGCTTTTAGCAAAGCTGGATGAGACGTGTTCCTCCCATTACGAAGCAGTTCTGTTCCGGGCAGCGTTCACATTGGCATTCCATGGGGCCATAAGGGTGAGCGAACTTGTCGCAAGGAACAAGAGAGATATGGAGGGAGGTTTGTGCAGGGATCACATCCAGATAAGGGGTGATTCGATGGTGATCATGATAGCCAGGTCCAAGACTGACCAGGGGGCTATGGGAGATAGTGTGGTCGTGCAGCGCAAGCGTGGGTCCCCCGTCTGCCCGTTGAAGTGTGTGGAAGACTATTTGGCGCTAAGAGCGGCCACTTGGGGGGGGGGAGCTTGCTCCGACACAAAGATGGCACCCCACTGACGAGATTTCAGTTTCAGAGGGTGCTGGCACTGTCAATCGCTGACGCGGGCATGGACCCGTGCGATTTTGGGACCCACTCCTTTAGGATAGGGGCTGCTACGGAGGCTACAGCCAGGGGTCAGAGTGCCGAGGAAGTAAAACAGTTGGGCCGTTGGTCCTCGAATTGCTTTAAGAGGTATGTGCGATTGCACATGTTGTAAGTGATCAATTGACATGCACTCACGTTTTCTGTCTTTTGTTTACTTTGCAGTTTCGCGGGCCTGCCATGCAGGGCGGAATTGGAGGTCGACCCTACATCAAGTGACCAGCGGTCAGAGATCACCGACTGGGGAGAAGATAATATGGGTCGTGGGCCACTCATACGTGAGACGCGCCGGTGACGTATTCAAGGAAGGTGACGCGATTCACGCACCTGGGGAATACGGGCTCAGAGTGGCTTTCCATGGGAAAGGTGGGCTCGTTTTTGACAAATTTGAGTCATTTTTCGAGGGACTTTTAGGGCGGCATAGGTCACCGCCGTCTATAGTCATAGTACACCTGGGTGGCAACGATTTGGTGACACTGGGTAGACGAGTGTTACTTGAACGAATCTTGTCAACTGTTAGCTGGTTGGCTAAAAGAGTCCCGGGGTGCACGATTGCCTGGTCCCACATGATTCCTAGAAGGAGGTGGCAGGGGGGCCTTTCGGTGTCAGCTCTGAACCATTCAGTTAAACGGGTCAATAATAAGATTAATAGACTGTTCCGTTCTGCACAGTTGCATGTCATTCCTCATGGGTGTATCCGGGGTGACCATATGTATCTGTATGATGGGGTTCACCTGTCCAGGGAGGGGAATGACTTACTAAAAGGAGATGTAGTTGCATGGTTGAGAGGTTTGAGGAAGCATGACCTATAGGAGGAGTTGGGGGGACCGGATAGTCGGTCAACTGTCCGGTCTGTGGCGGTAAGGTCATGATCGGTGAGCAGGAATTTAAAGGTCCCTAGAGTGGGGCGCCACCCACAATGGATGGGAGCGCCCGGGGGAAGATGGCCATTGGCCCCTTCCACGGGGAGGCAGCACCCACTAAGGATGGGGCGCCTAGGGGGAGATGGCCATCGGCCCCTCCCAGGGGGGGAGGCGGTTAAATGCCCCTCCTGACTAATTTCCCGGGGGCCGGATATCCGCGACGGCGGATAGAGAGTATGGGGTGGGGGGAGAGTCCACGCTGTCCTTCCTACAGAGACCTCATACGGGAACTCGGACGACCCTTAAGATGGCGTCGAGTAGAAAGGGGGCCCCCACCACGACAAGGGAAGTTACAGTTGGCAATGAGGGTAGAGCCCTCTGCGCATGCGCCGCTCACACGGTGAGGGCGGGAGTTTGGTAGTAGGGATCTGACACCGGTTAAGACCTTGCCGTTGGCCCTTAACGATAGGATGTACAATTTGAATTAGAGTGTATGCATTTTCAGGATGTTAGCCAAAAGTATATGACTGCATCGAAATGTAATAAATGTCAAATTGTACATAATGCATAATGATGAAACTTTTAATTTAATGTTTTAAATTTTGTTTCATATTTTAATAAATACGGCCGGGAGGGTGACTCCCTCCCGTCTTCCAAAAAAGTCAACTATTGTCCGACTTCCCATCCTTGGGGATGTGTGTTGGGAGGGGGTGGCGGGCATCCCGGCCATATGGAAAGGGGCGACCGCTAGGTCCCCCCGAACGTATGGATGGGGGCCCGAACCTCCCGGGAAGCCATTTTGGGCGGGATGGGCGTGGCCCGGCTGGTATGCCCAAAGCGGCGTAGCCGGAGCGCGCCTTCCCCCGCCCGAGAGGGGTTGTCCTAGACACCTTGAAGGAAAGACCACGCCCAGTAGGCGTATCGGGGACGGGTACACGCCCTCCCGCAGAAGGATAAAGGAGCGGGAACCCTGAAGATCGTCCTCTTGTTCCTCGGATCGGAAGGCTGCACCCACTCGTTGCTAGTGAGCCCTCGACGGAACAAGCAGCAATTTTGACCCACCCACCAGCCCCTGATAGCAAATGTATTGGAGGAAATAAAGTTTTCTGAGTGATGAAAGTATAGGCCTTTTCCTTTTCCTTGGTAGAGTGAATAAAGGAATGTTGAGAATGTATATGGTTTGCATTGGAGAATTTCTTCTTGCAGGAATGATCAGTAATAGCAGTAAGATTATGTGGAATTTTTCATTTTAGTAGATAAACAACTGTCGTATTTATTTGTCGGGCGGTAAGGTCATGATCGGTGAGCAGGAATTTAAAGGTCCCTAGAGTGGGGCGCCACCCACAATGGATGGGAGCGCCCGGGGGAAGATGGCCATTGGCCCCTTCCACGGGGAGGCAGCACCCACTAAGGATGGGGCGCCTAGGGGGAGATGGCCATGGGCCCCTCCCAGGGGGGGAGGCGGTTAAATGCCCCTCCTGACTAATTTCCCGGGGGCCGGATATCCGCGACGGCGGATAGAGAGTATGGGGTGGGGGGGAAGAGTCCACGCTGTCCTTCCTACAGAGACCTCATACGGGAACTCGGACGACCCTTAAGATGGCGTCGAGTAGAAAGGGGGCCCCCACCACGACAAGGGAAGTTACAGTTGGCAATGAGGGTAGAGCCCTCTGCGCATGCGCCGCTCACACGGTGAGGGCGGGAGTTTGGTAGTAGGGATCTGACACCGGTTAAGACCTTGCCGTTGGCCCTTAACGCTAGGATGTACAATTTGAATTAGAGTGTATGCATTTTCAGGATGTTAGCCAAAAGTACATGACTGCATCGAAATGTAATAAATGTCAAATTGTACATAATGCCTAATGATGAAACTTTTAATTTAATGTTTTAAATTTTGTTTCATATTTTAATAAATACGGCCGGGAGGGTGACTCCCTCCCGTCTTCCAAAAAAGTCAACTATTGTCCGACTTCCCATCCTTGGGGATGTGTGTTGGGAGGGGGTGGCGGGCATCCCGGCCATAGGATGCCAGGCCTCCACCTTGGGGGTTCCCAGGAGTGGACACCTCACAGGGAAAGCCAGGATGGGTTCCACAGCGGTATTCGTATAAGCGCCTTGAGACCCTTGCGGGTGAGTAGTGCGCTATACAAGTAACAAGTATCAATTTATAATAATGCCCTTGACATTCTTGCTTTTATAGGCTAAATGTATACATTGTGTAAAACACTGTCAAATGTAAAAGCAACTATGACACTGCAAAGGTATTTAAAATTAGCCCGCTTGACTTCTGACAGAGTGTCCCTCGACAACAGGTCAACGTGATTTCATCCCACCCCATGGGGCGGTGGGCACTACAACATTAATTTGCCTGCACAGAAGTGGGCAGGAAAAATGTTCAATACTCCCCACGTGCAGGGAAAATTCTCCCTGAGCATTGCAACTATTCTCTTTTTGTTCAGAGGAAGCAGACTCCCTTGAAAGTTGCGTTTTCTGAGTACAAAGGTTTGCAGAGGGGCCGATTTAATGATGGTGCTCACTTTGCAAACATTTAATACTGCACGGCTGCTCCCTTCACAGCGTAGAGATCCCATCAGGCACTCCAGGGTGTGTAAATACACCAGGTGGTCCTCCAGCAGGGGGGCACAGGTCATGAGCTCCACCCCCCAGCGAGAGGAGGACCATTCACTGGGGTTCAAATACTTCACAATACTTCATAACCCATATCATTTTTCAGGTAATCCAACTGGTGTCTGCAGAATTCCAAGCTCAGCATAGCATTGACAATACTCTAGAGAACCAGTGGGGTAGTTTTGGGGGTGGCGGTTCTCGACCCCCCTGCTTTTCCATGAGTTTGCATCACCAGCACCCCTGCCGCCGTATGCTCTTCAGCGCAGCCGCGGGGCGGCAAAGAAAGGGACCGATAGGGGCGGCAAAAGGGCCTAGCTACAACCACTGTAGAGAACTCAATGACAAGCCCAAACCACAGTCCAGTATTCCGTCACAATCCATGACTTATTTTGCAAATGCATAAACATGGGATAGCCACAATATATGAGAGGAACACTTCTAACAAAAGGGACAGGTTTAAATACTTATCAACAGTAATGCATCGCTCTTGTGTGCCACACATGTATTGATAACCAATTAATTCACTTTTTTTCAGGAGAAGAAAATCATACACTACATTACCATTCAAACATCCATACACTGAAACCTGTGTGATGTAAAAGTATCTATCCTTTATTATAACAATAAAATCCTTGGACTGTAAAATATCACAAAGCAGTAGTCTCTAACATGTAATCGATGATATCATAAAATTAGATACTAACAAACACAATTCATAATCTAAAAGACGTCATATTGTTTAAAAATCGGCTCTGGTTCGTATTAACACCGTTTCTTTTTTTTTTTACTCCGTGTAAAACATCAATTTTCATCAACTCAAAAACATTCAATTTATTATTATTCCATGAGCCTATAACAAGGAATTTCACAATATATTCAAGGGCAATGGTAACCGAAAAATTCTCTTTCACACAAATGCTACAATTATATATCATAAGATGTCAACGCAGCGTTTCGGTGGTATGCAGCTGGTTTACCCCACCTTCTTCAGGACAAAGTGTTAAAAACAATAAATATATCTACAAAATAGGAAAAACTAATAGAATTTCCAAAAAAGGACAGCATAGTTACATAACCAGGTGTAATGTATACAATAAATAATGTTCCTTTTCTCGCCCTATTTACTGTTACATCCATTATCCACTCAACAACTTCCCTTTTCCACACACATCACCTTCATTATTCTATTGTGTTTGTTTATCTCAGTATTTACATTTAATGTCAAATAAAGCCTTAAGCTAAGAGGTGAAACCATATTGTATTTGATGGTCATACAGACTCTCTATCAATTGATATTACACATTACTGTTGATATATACATACATGGTATAGGACAATTAAAACCTTGAGCACATGGTGTGTATGCTATGTCAAAGAATGCACCAATTATCAGAGGAGCAAGGATGTTCTTTGGAGCTAACTAAAATGAATAGATTTCTATGCATCCTTTGTGGAAATATACAAAACACATCTGGCCGCTGAGTGCTTATGAGCAAGTTCACAACTTCCAGAATACCACTGCAGCACTTCTTGAAGTTTCCATTGCAGAAGCCTTGCTTCTCTACTACAACAAACAAGTTGTACAAATATTGAAAGGACTTTGCATTGCATATATTTGGAAGGGATATGTGTCAACAAGCTGACGCAAAAAAAAAAGGGATTAACAACAAGATCATTGAGAAATACTTCACTAACCAACTACAAGAATTTGTGCAGTCTAACTATCCTTTTTAAGAATTTCAATCAGGTTTCAGGACTCTGCTGAGTCAGTAACTGCATATATTTACTGAAGGGAAGATCTCTTCTCTACCCTGGATAAAGAGAAGCAGGTGGCCTTAATATGCCTCGACAATTTATGGCACACTGGATTGTGAAACCCATCTGAAAAGTCTGCAAGATTGGGCCATTGTATTTTTAACAGCAGTATAGTTGATCTACTTCTTTCTTCATGGCAATTCCAATGAATGTACATTGAATTAGAGGTCTAGTCAATATGACGGGTGACACTTGGGTTTCCACAGTGGCCCTGTATCTCATAATTATTGTACATCATTTACATGCTCTCCCTGGGAACATCCTAGACCATCAGGTACATTTCCAGATGGAGATTGATAAAATTAAAATCTTTATTCAACTGTACAAGAACTGCACAGCCCAACGTCCCACAACACCTAGACCACACAATCCGGTGGAAGAAATGCCATTCCCTTACCTTTAACAGAGCAGAAATCGAGGTACATGACATATTTTCTTTTGAAGGGCCCAAGAGTATAACTCTCATCCATAAGTCACAAAGCTAGGACTTTAGAGTGTATCTATGATACTGGTCATTCAATCACTGGCCACATTAATTCTTTAGTCAGGGATATAAATTACAAATATCCATAACAGGGAGGATCCTCCCTTTAATGAAAACCAATTACCAAATGGAGCTAACAATAGCCATCAGTAATGGAATGCCTTAACTACCGCAATATGGTCTATACAAGATGTCGATACAACTTGCAGACAGACTGAAATGAATTCAAAATTGTATAGGCAAATACTGTCTCAACCTCTGGATATAGGATTCTGCAATATCGACTTTCATATAGCATGACTGACTTTGCGTGCATTTTAAGATCACTTCAAAAATCTTTTGCACCATCGACAATGCTTATTCGAACAAAGGTACAAGCTACCTTCAAATGATATTCCCATAATACATACCTGCCTGAGACCTTAGTTCAATAAATATGAATCTATTCAAACAATGTATCTGCAAATGACAAAAACAAGGCAGCAGCTCCCGAGATGACACCCAACTAACCATCTCACTCACCACCGACCCAACCACATCCAGAACAACTTCCACAGATGCATGACAAACGTCGATGACTGAATGAAGGACAACTTCCTGCAGGTACAACAATAAAGAAGGGAGTTCCCCGGAGGGATTTACGGATGATGGGCAGGCAATGGGGTACAACAGTAGGCCTGGTCAAAAATGCCGTTGATTCTGGCCTCATTTGCAAACTAGAGGCCGAATTTCTTACCCCAAGCTATACGCGAACCCCTATAATCTACGGGGTTCCTAAAACCCATAAGAACAGCTCTGACCCCCCCTCTAAGACCAATTGTTTCCACCATCGGGGCGGCCACTGAGCCCCTGTCTAAATATATAGACAAGTTTCTCAAACCGATGGTCACCGAACTTGAATGCTACGTGAAGAATACGGGACACTTCATCAGCAAGATTGAAGGCACCTCATACCTCGAAGATAGGGAAATACTTGTCACCCTGGATGTAGAATCTTTATATTCTAACATCCCCCAAAAGGGAGCATACAATACCATCAAAAAAATTCTGACATCCAAGCCCGAGATTACTAATGGAACCTTCATACTACAATGTCTGGAGCTGGTCCTTTATGTAAATTACTTCGAATTTAACAACAACCTGTTCAAACAGATGAAGGGAGTGAGCATGGGGGCCAGTTGCGCCCCAATTATCACTTGCCTCTACGTAGGAGAGTTTGAGAGGGTGAACATCTACAATGAAATGGCCCCCTTCCATGAAAATGTTACCATCTGGTCTCGATTTATCGATGACATTTTCTTCATATGGAAGGGGGACCAGAACACCCTCAAGGAGTTCTTATAGTGGCTCAATGCAGCTGACCACAATTTTCAATTTACCATGCACTCCAGTAACAACCGGATTGAGTTTTTGGACATTTGGGTGGAACATCAGGCACACAAACTAAATGTTTCTCTATACACAAAACCCACAGCTAGAAATACGCTGTTACAATACAACAGTTTCCACCCACGATGCCAAAAGGACAGCATACCCTATAGTCAGTTTCTCCGAATTAGTAGAAACTGCACAGATGTTGGAGATTTTCTAACTCAATCTGATATCCTCAAACAAAAATTATTATACAGAGGATATCCTCCCAAACTGGTCAAAGATTCATTTAAACGGGCCAGGTACTCCAACCGAGAATGCATATTCCCCTCCATAAGAGAAAGAAACTCAAGAACAATTGGTATGCATTACCCGCCACTCAAGCCTGAATCGCAAAGTGCGCCAGATTATCAACTCTAGTTGGCATATTTTAAACCTAGAGAAAGAAAATACTGTCTTACCTAAACCAATTTTTGCCTTCAAGAGGAATAAAAACTTAAAAAATTACCTTGTGAGAGGCAAGATGCCGGAACCTGATAACCTCTCCCAAACGGCCGTCAATAGATCTAATCCGGTCTATGGGAATCATCGATGCGGAACATGTCAAGCGTACCCTCATGCCATCGTGGGCGATACCATCACCACCACCTATCGAACCATCTCGGTAGCCCACAACAAAAGACTGACTAACTGCCGCACGGGCAATATCATTTATCTAATACTCTGCCCGTGCAATCTACCTTACGTGGGGGAAACAGGACGCGAATGCCGCCTCAGAATCAGTGAGCATCGATCAAACATAAGAAATATGAAAGTCAATACCCCAATTGTATCCCGTTGGATGGAAAAAGGACACTCTGAGAAAGACTTGAGATGGTTTATTCTTGAGAAAATCCAGGCTAAACCAGGGATTAATCCCACCAATCTTCGAAAAAAGAGAGAGGTCTTCTGGATCTTTTTCTTGAATGCTGTGAAATCTAGCTTCAATGAGGAATGCCCCTGGCAGAATGCCATTATGTAACAATCTTTTTTATACGACATTCCGATAATTCCTTATGGGCTTAGAGCTTTGCAGCAGTATCTGGCCACCGCTCAAGGTGCGATTAGCGCTCCATGAAAGTCTATTTTTTCCCCCTTGGTTAGAGGGAATTAAAGTGGCAAAACACATTCCAAGATGGCCGCCGCATGAAAAGCGGGGAAGTAGTCTCTTCTCTATTTCCATCCAGGAAAATGGAGAGCCAACCCGAGGCGTGTTCAAACATTCCCGCGCGACCCTGCATCTATTTATTAAAGACCCTCAATAGGATCAGGTTGCATGGACTAGTAACAGGGAGCAGTCTCCTCCGGAGCCGTTGGCAGAACCCCGTCTGAAGTTCGTTTGTCTGACCCTGCAAGTAAGTCAGAGCTGTCTATAACGCACTTGCGTCCAACCCCTGAAGCTTTACCCACCTGGTAACTGTGTATATTTGCTGAATTTTGCCCCATAGATGCATGCTCGCTCACCCTTGTTAATTTGGGTTTGAACTGACGTGACCATCTGTATCTCGTGAGCCTTTTCCTGAAGCGTAAGACCCTGACCAGAACCAGTGCCCCGTAACTCCTGGAGCCTGCAGCTGAATCGCCTTATTATACCGACCTATCACGACATCCTCAGTAAGTTAGAGCCGTCTTGCTACCTGTGGTGTATATATCTCCAGAAACCGTATCCGCTTCGTAACTGCATGCGCATGTATTCTGTCTGTTTTTCTGGGTACTCGCCCTGCGCCCTGTTACTTATCCAATCAAGGATAGAATTCTCGACCTCGTCCTCCCCCGTGTTGTGCTTTAGTAAGTCTAACCCGTTTTCTTTATATAAAGTTTCTGGCAATGGAATCTCCTGTGATCTGATGTGCCACCTACCTCTATATAAATGTAATCCATTTATGGTTGTTTTTATTTGTTTTTTCTCTACTGGTTAGAAGAATTGATTGGAAAACACGAAGGAAGATGGATTTCCTCCGTCTTCTCCGCTCCTTACAAGTTGACCCCCTATAAGGTAATTTTCAATTATATATGCTGACCAACCAGCCCTCTTGGGGCACCGCGGTACCAGGTTTAATCTCCCCATAATCTCCCCATGTTCCCGGCTCGAAAGATAGCCCATGTGCACTGGACAGAGCGATGCCCGATGTCGCTTGCCACCCCCCAGGCTAAGGTGAAGATATAGCACCCATCTACATCTAGGTCTGGAGTAACACCCTCAGCTTAATGGATTGTCTAATTGAGGCCTTCTAAAGTATCGTGTTGGTCCGTGAATTATGGGGCACATGTAGCCCATGTACAGCTAACTCACAAATTTTTGCTTCCTTTGTCTTTATCCAGTTCAGACATTGCCCTGGAACCCTCTACCTATATGAATGGAGCCTATTGAACGACCTTGGTGCTTAATCTACCGAGTAGATCTCTCCCCCTCCCCTTTCTTGGAGGTGAGTGTTTTCTATCTAATATCTTGGACATTACTAGCAATGGGCACACCTCCCGTGGATTCTGCCACCGGAGTAAGCTGGACAACAAACACGCCCACCGCTAACCTTGAGGGACCGTTCCCCTTTTGTGACATAGTCTGCTAACAGGATCTGAATCTAACCTTAAACTTTACAACCCTAATGTTATGCCACATAAGACATTAAACTACTGGATAGAACTCTGAACCCCCTTTTTTGTTCCATAGTCTGTTAGCTGGACTAGATCCTAATCATAATTTTTACGATCTGAATGATATGCCACATAAGATAATAAACTACTGGACAGTGTACAGAACCACTGGGCCCCCCCGGTCTTAAAACATCTAGGGAAGGGGGCTCTCACTAACCTTCTCCATCCCGGGGAAGTTTCTCCTATCTTGTTTCGAACTGCCATAATGTAAAAGTATGATGTGACCACTTGTGTATGTGTGAAGTGAACAGACTATTGAGTGTATGTTTGGGTGCCCCAATGATTCCTAGCTTTTTAAAGTTTATCAAATTAACATCTTTATCTTTGAGTGACCCCTTGAGGTTGGAGTCGCCCACATGGTGATCTTCAATTGCTGATAGAAATGGATTTGAAAATATCAGTCTGAATCAATGTGCATCTATCTATATTTATGTTTTATTTTTCAGTGTTGTGTGTCCTCCAACCTGTGGTACCGCTGTGCCCTGACGAAGGTGTGGCCCCATTTGGGCCCTACACCGAAACGCGCGTTGGCGCTTTTTCCGAGGGTGGCAGTTTTCCATCTGAATAAGACGCTTTGATCCATCTACGTGTGCCTCCTTTGTGCTTTTGTCATCTCAACCATATCCATCCTGGTTGCATTTATTGGTCTTGATGTACCTAGTTGTGTAATGAGAGAAACCTTGTGTGAATGTTTGTATACCTGATAGAATTGAATGTGACTTGATCTGAATGTGGTACGGGGTGCGTGGGACCGCTAACTCCTCTATTGAAATTGTCGACATGACCTATATTTATTGTGTATTTTTTATGAAAACTATAATGAAAAATCTTTTTTATCAAAATGAACTGGATTAAGCGATTGATTAATAAAAAGAATTGACAGACATCCATGTGTGTCTGACTCCTACACTAGAGTGTCACTCTTTATGTAAAAAATAGGATCCTCAAAAAGGACCTCCATATATTGATTGGGCAGGGTCATTTGCTCTCTTTTTTCTAATTTCCCGCAGGTAAACACAGACAAGATAGAAATACTGGTCTTTGGCAACAGCAGTAACACATGTAACGACTCCTGGTAGCCATCAGATCTAGGATCGTACCCACACCCTACAACTACAGCAGAAACCTCAGAATCATCATTGACTCACCATGGAATCACAGATCAATGTCATCTCCTCCGCCTGCTTCCTCACTCTGCGCATGCTACGTAAACTCTTCAAGTGAATATCCCTACACACAAAATGCACCATGACACATGCCCTCATCACCAGCCGACTGGACTAAAGCAACGCCCTATACATAGGAATCACCACACATCTCCTACAGAGACTTTAGACCATACATTAAAGTGCAGCCAGATTCTTGCTCGGCCTTCCCCAACAAACCAACATTACACCCCACCTCATGCAAATCCACTGGCTCCCTGTACAGAAGAGATGCCAATTCAAGCTGCTGATCCGTGCACACAAGGCTCTATGCGACTAAGGACCAGCCTATATTACACACAGTCTGAACTTCCATCAGCCGACACAAAAAGAGTGCTCTTCCTTCTTTTCACTTGCCCATACCCCCTGCATCTACCGAAGTAGTGGAGGACTCTCCTTCTCCTACTTTACAACAAAAACCTTGAACAGCCTCCTCACACACTTCCGGACCATCACCTCACTTCCAGAATTCCGAATGGCCCTCAAGAACCTGGCTGTTCGAAACAGCCTCCAGGACTTAGAAGCATCTCAATACCCTATCGGGTGATTTAGCCGTGCTTTGTAAATACTGATTGATTGATTGATTGATTGATTGATAGGGTCCTACTGCCCCAAACTCAAGAATGTCTTAAACCTGAGGCTGAGAATAGAGGTTAATTATCAGCAGTTTGGAAAGCTCCTAAAGAAACAATTCTTCACCTGTTCCCGTGATCATGTTCATTCATGATGGTTTCTTTAACATTAATACTGGAAAGAGAACCTTAACCTAGCATTCTGTTTGACTCTACCTCCTCTTACTGTGCCTTTCACTGGACTCGGCACTCTTCCCTTCAGCTCTACATAGTGTCCACTGGGTTATGTATGAGGTGAATAACAGAACTCCAAAAATAAAGAAATAAACAATTAAACAGGAATTATCTGAAGCAGATTGGACATCAGTTTATCTACTATTTAACACCGATTTGTAAGTTCATCATTGCAATCATCCCTTTGTCTGTGAAACAACTCATTGTGGATGAATGGATGTGTACTGGCAAAAATGGAAAGTTCCTATCCAGCACCAGAAATTAAAAGTCCACTTCCCCTCTCTTCCAGGTAGGGTTTAGAACCAGGAGAGGCAACATTTGTGGTCACATTGTACCTGTGACGAGTAAGTGTGAAAGCTGCTAAACTATGTAAGATGAGATATCTTTTCTTGACTTTATAGGCTTATGTCTTGTATACACAGAATCAAACAATCAATCCATGTCTAAACCGATTGGCTAACCAGAATGTGGCTACAAGGTGATGTTCTCTCTCTTCTTCTCCACCTAACTCACTCTCTCATCAGAGTGCTGTGCTGAGTACAGTTTGCAGCATGACACTTATCACAACTGTGTGTTAATTTGTCTTCTAGATTATAAAGCTTATGTGATATGCTCTTTAGTGGGGGAAGCCCAGTGAGTGAACACAAACATATATTTGTCATTGCATGCATTTTTGTGTTTTGTATGCATATTTATGTGTCTACTACCAATCATAGTTTAATTGACTTGAGGGACATGTAGAGTTAATAGTTCTGAAGAAAACCGTCATCGATCTTTGCTGCAAGATGGAAGGCTAAAACCCAATAAGACAATATGAATAGATACATTCTCTCCTCCACCTTCATAAAATGTTTTAACTTTGTCTGAGTACCATGTAGCAAATATATTATTGATGGTTACATAAAGACAATTTTAGATCTTCATAGTAACTCTATATTTGATTTCCCTTACAGAATGTAAGGAACATATTAGGTATGTGAGCCCATCCCATAATGACATATATAGAGATTTAGACAGACCCGATGATGAAGCATGCCACAGAGTGTTGGTAGGGGCCTGTTTTAATGACTGTCAAAGGTGACTACATCATACACTAGTTGTAACCACATCTTTCCTTTTTTTAAGCATATCAATAACCATATGAGAGTGTTAGTTTATAATTGGGGAGGAAGTAATAGCCGGCTGTTCATCCTCTGTCTCTTTTTTCCTCTATGGAGTAAACTCTCTCCATATATTTTATAAAACTCAATTGGAGTTACATCTTCACTTGGGGACCCATCGTCTGCCATGGATTTAATGGCTTATCTTATATCAAATTTAAGATTGGCTACTTCAGGGCCTCATTTTTTTGGTTCTTCCAGCCAGGCCACTGAAAATATTTTTAAATGCTGTTTTACACCATCATCAGAAATAAATGTCTGCAAGGAGTAGAGTTGAATATATTGTGAAGGCTGACATATGTTCAAAGGCTCCTTTAATAGCCTTACACACACCAGCATTAGCTAATTCATCTCATGAGGGTCTTTTGGGAGTCAATCCAATGTGAAAGGGTTGTCCTCAATTTCTCCTCCGCCTCCCGTCCTTTATATGACTGAATCACTGAGTCCTAAAATGGCTGGGAAAATATCTTTATTTCTGTTGTCAGTCAGCTTCTAATCTTTTGATCTGTCTGTTCCGCAGCTCCTACTCAGCCTGAAATATATGCATACATTTTGAATTTTAATTTCTTTTTTTATGTTTCAAAAGCTTTATTGAACCGTTAAAAGATAAAGACATCAATACCAGCAAAACAGAATCAAATGTTGGGGCAAAATGATAACATAATTATTGGTTAGTCCATTGAGAAAATAATAAAAGCCATTTTTAAATTTGTATATGGAAAGGGGGAAGGGGAGAAGGGAAAGAAAGGAAGAAGGGGATGGTAAAGGAAAAATTCTAACATTGTATTAATAAAAGAAAATTGCATATTACATTGCATATCACATCACAATGGAATGTGAATGAAACATTGGTCAACTAATTCCATAAATTACGTCAACTTGGGAAATAAAGAAAGAGAACAGAGAAAAGAGCATTCAAGGGGGTTTAACATTTTCAGAATTTAGAGAGGAACTACGTTTTAAAACCATCTGATCTAAATAAGTAGTGAGGGATAACCAAAAAAGATCTCTATTAAGTGTTGGTTTATAGGAGGAGGCAAAGGGAACATCAAGTCTATGAAAGTGGCAAAGGCTACTCCACCAGTGCTGTGAAGAAAGATTAGTAAGAGTTTTCCAATTGAGGGTAATGTGTTTAAAGTCTAAAGCAAGCATGAGAGCAAACAGGCTATGAATATGTGAGAGTAAAGATAAGAACATCAGAGAGACTGTCAGCAAACAGGAGTAAGAAATAGACATTTTAAAGATATGAGAGATATAAGACCAAACGGTCTCCCAGAAATTTGAAACCGAAGGACAGATGAAAAGAAGATGCATAAGATTGACATCAGAGGAACCACAAGTCCAACAGTTAGATTCAGAATTAGGAGAAAAACGAGCTATGGAAACAGGGGTGAGGTAAAGTCTATGGTAAAGAAAAAACATAGATTGAGTGAGAGAAGCAGAGCAAGAGGTTTTTAAAGATCTGGACCAAAGTTTATCCCAGATGATGATAGTCCATACGCATCCCAGATCAGACTCCCAGGAAAGTTCCAATTTGGATTTATCTCCGTCTGGGTTGGGGGCTAAGAAATATTTGTTTATAAGAGATGCTTTGGGAAGAGAAAGGAGTAATTTAAGAAGAGAGTTTTAGGATTCAGCGAGCAAAGAGGAGGGAAGAGATTAGTATACATCAAGTATAATTGCCATGAGAGTGGTAAACGTCTGTATGAAGGAACAGGGACAATAGAAAAAAAGCTTGGAATTGGGGAAAAGAACATGGTGAGAGTCTATTAAAAAGGTGTTTAACCCAAATGATGCCCTTTGATCTCCATGTTTTGAAGAAAATGGGTCTGTTATTGAGGAGGATAAGAGAATTAGGCCAAATAGGGGACTGCAAGAAAGACTTGCGAAAGGAGGGTTTGGGAGAAACTAGAGGCTTCAGAAGGGAGCAAGTATGTCTAAATAGGGTAAGAGATATATGAGGAGTATTGACAGAGAAAGACATAACTTCCTTGAGAGAAAAGGGTAATAATAAAGTTTGCTCAATGGAGAGCCAGAGGGGAGTAAATTGAGAGCGATCGAATAGGAACCATTTCGAGACTTGACATAAGAGAATTTATGATAAAGTCGAAAATCAGGGAAGTTCACACCTCCATTAGACTTTGTCTTACGAAGAGAAGAGAGGACAATTCTTGCTTTCTTATTGTTCCAAAGAAAGGAACAGAGGTTTCAGGAGCAGAAATAAATAAAAGGATATTGTCCACATAAGCAGAAAGTTTTAGTTGATCACGATAGGGAAAACCAGAGATAGAGTCATTGTTACATATGGAAGAAATAAAGGGCTCAAGAGCTAGGATGAAGAGAAGAGGGGATAAGGGACATCCTTGACGAACACCTCGTTGGAGAGGAAAATAAGATAAGATACAACCATTGACTAATACTGAAGCTCTGGGGGCAGAATACAGTAAAGAGATAAGTGAAATAAATTTGGGACCAAAACCATGCCATTGTAACAAGGCAAATAGGAAGGACCAATCTACTCTATCGAAAGCCTTCTCTGCATTTACTGAGATGACCACAAGAGAAGTGGAAAGGGAGGGAATTTTATTTAGAACATTAAGGAAAAGCCAAGAGTTATCGGAGGTATGTCTTCCCTTGAAAACCACATTGCTCTTTCCCAATAGAATAAGGCATGAGAGGATCTAGGCGTAGATTGAGCATTTAGCAAACAATTATTATCGAATCAAAATAAATTAGACAATAATTCTTACAATATTTAGGGTCTCGACCTTCTTTATGTATAAGACAACATGTTGCCTCCTGAAAAGTACCCTTCGCCTGAGTGAAGAATTGTTAAAAGTTTCGGTAATAATCGAACTAAAAAAGGCAAATAGAATTCGACAGAGAAACCGTCTGGGCCAGGTGTCTTCCCTTTAGTGAGAGAATTTAAGACAGTGGATAGTTAATTGAGGAATAGATCTAGTTCAAGATCGGGGAGATTAAGATGAGATGAAGAGGGAGGAGGAATTTGATTGAGGTACGCCTGAACGCTAGAAGAAGAAGGAGGAGATTCTGGAGTATAAAGATTTTGGTAGAAAAGTTTGAATTCATTAAGTATTTCTTGATCTTTGTGTAAGTGGGAGCCATTGGAAGAATAAATAGTGTCTATGAGGCGGCTGTCCTTGCGTGTTTTGAGATAATTTGTTAAGAGCTTCCCTGCCTTATTATGACCTCCATAGTAACAAGTGCTACTCCGTAGGAGCATGGAGGACGCGTTATCAGTAAAGGTTTTATGATTCCTTCGAAGAAGTATAAAATTTGTGTTCTAAAAGCCTAATGTGCACTAAGGTGGCTTTTCGTTGCTGAAGAAAGCGTTTCTTTTTTTTTAGACAAAGTCAATGATAAAGCCCCTTGCAGTAGCTTTAACAGAGTCCCATATGGCATGAGGGGAGGAATTCGAGGTACAATTAAGATCAAAGAAATCATTTGCAAAGGAGCGAAAAGAGGAACAGAAGAGAGGGTCCAAGAGGAGAGAATTGTTAAAATGCCAATAATAGGATTTGGGATGCGGAGGGAGAAAATCAAGATCTGTTACAATTGGAGCATGATCAGAGGTAAAAATAGGTTCAATAGAGGTAGAAAGTAAGGTTTGAGATAAGGGTTGAGAGAAAAAGATGTAGTCCAAGCAGGAAAGAGAAGAGTGGGGAGGAGAGAAAAAGGAAAAATCTAAAGAATCAGGGTGGGAGAGTCTCCAGGAATCTATGAGATGTGCTTGGGAAATAGTGTCGAGAAAGTGTTTATGGGTCTTATGGGGAATAAAGCAAACTTGAGCTTGACGATCGAGAAATGGGTCTACAACTTGGTTACAGTCACCTCCTAGTATGAAGAAATCATATTGGTGTTGGACACATGTTTTCATAATCAGAGGCCAAAAGGAACAGTCAGGGTGTGTAGGACCATAAACATTAAAAACAGTTAAGGAAACATTATTAATTAACAACTTAACTAGTAGTCATCTACCTTCTGTATCAATTTCTTGGGATAACACTTTACAACTCAACTTCTTATGACATAAAATTATGATACTATTTTTTTATTAGCGGAGGGAGAGAATAAAGCAGTACCTGCCCAAACCTCTTTTTAATTTTAACGCCGCAATTTCAGTGAGCTGGGTCTCTTGTAGGAGTACTAGATCAGGGTTATAAGAGGCAAGGTGGGGAAGGATTCTCTGTCTCTTAATTGGATTAATAAAACCTTTCACATTCCAGGAAATAACTCTGAATGCAAAAGCATTAAAGACTTATACAGAACCAAATATACATTATTAGGAGAATGAATAGAGAAACAAATATAAAATCGAGAAAGAAAATTAGGAAAGAAAAAAGGGAAAGTCGAAGGTAGGAGAGAAATACAAGGAGAGACAGTACATATCCATAAAGGGGAACATATGTGAGGGGAACGGAAATATGATAAGACTGGAGCAATGATGACGAACAGAAGATGAGATGCCTGAACCAGGGAGTCCGGCCACACCAGAACAAATAAGGAAATGTAGATGGACCAAACAACTGTAAAAATAACAGACAGAGCCTGTATGAACATAAAACGGAATTAAGACAGCAATACAATTAATAAAAAGTGATTGGAAGACAAGTATCTGACCAGGCTAAGAAATACAAGAAATAAATATGTACTATATAAATAGCATTAAGAATAGTAATGAAAAGGTAATTAAAGGAGGTATCGCATCCTTAAAATAAGTAAGAGGAGAAGCACAACTTATTGAACATGGAAATAACAGATAATCTAAGCAGATCGAGTAAAATATATAACAGGAACATAAGAATATTTGTTATTCAGTAAATACAAAATCTATGGAGGGGAAAAAACAGCAATATAAATAAACATATCAAATCATACATAACGGTATGAAGATGATATGCAGTCAGGAGACAACACGGGCGAATGCAAAATGTCAACCATTATGGGGACCAGTAGTATCCATGCTGGCTGAAAAGTGAGAGTATATAAACTTCCGAAGCTCTGCAGGCTCCTCAAAAGAAAGAGTGCGATTTTGGAAAGTCACCTTGAAAATGCAAGGGTGAAAGAGGCCATATCGAGCACCGAAAGTGTGGAGCGGTGGTCGAAGACTAAGAACCTCTTTGAGTCTGGGAGCTGTAGCGTTGGAAACATCTTGAGAACGAAAGACGCTCTGACCAAGCCAAGAGAGTTGTCGTTTAATTTGGGCAGCAGAGAGAACTGAAAGTAGGTCAGTAAATTTCATGAACAGAATAATGACACCACGAGGCTTAACTGAAGTTGAAGAAAGCGAAAGATGAGGACCAAGCCTGTGGGCCCTTTGGATATTGAGAGATGTTGAGGCAGGCATGTCCAATAAATTAGACAGAAAAGAAGTGAAAACAGCAACAGGGTCTTCACCTTCCAAGGCCATAGGTAGGTCATAAATCAGTAGATTGTTCCTTCTATTGCGATTTAGCAAATCCTCAGTATGCTGTTGAAGCCTATGAACTTCTTTCTCCAGAGAAGTAAGTCTTTGAGAATCAGCTTGAACAACTGAAAGTTGTCGCTCCAATGTGGAAACTCTACCTTCCATTGATGACCATTTTTCCTCCAAAAATTGCATTTTATTATTCGTCTCCTCCACAAATGGTTGTAAAGCGCATATTTCATCTAGTAGTAGTTCTAAGGAAATAGTAGGAGGTGATTTATCTGGAGAGAGAGAGTGCTGCTTCAATCATTTAGGTGGTGATGTAGGTTTTGTGCTGCATTGCCTGCGAAGATTGGCTACAAGCAGAGGACACTCCAGCCATGTCTGTAATCGTTAATGAAGTACTACTAGATGGTGCAGGAGGCGAAGGGGTCGCAATGGAGGAATATGTAGGGATAAAGATAAATTGAGGATTGCCTATTCTTCCCATATATAAGTATCACTCTCGTAAATACCACTGGAAAGTACAATAGAGAAGAAAAAACCACTGTGAGCGTAATGCACTTTCAGAAAGTGGGATAATGCAATATTAGAAAAATTCAGTAGAGTTGAAACGTCGAGTCCATGAGGAAAACATCACCCAAAAATATGACAGCGTGTAAAAAACTGTTAAATTGATGAAAACGGTCCACTTAAGATAATGATGAACTCAATAACCATCAACAGAAGATCCAATGGACAGCAGCCATGAGAAGAAATATGAGGCATCAGGAGACAAAATGACGGCCGCTATAAGGAACACTGAAATGCTGTAAGAATTTGCTGAAAGGCGCAAAAAACATCAGGACAAAGAACTGCTCACCATGGTCCGAAGGTGTTCCACCGTTGTTGTCCAGGGGGTCTGAATAGAGAAGAAGCACGGAAGAATATCACACGGCACACAGGAAACACAATGGCGGCAGTTCTGTTAAGAATCCAACTGCTGCAAAAATGACCAGAGGACCGGCACGATTTTTCTTCAAACGCACTTTACCAGGCTCACAGCATCTTCCGATGAGCAAATTGATGGAGTCCACTTGTAAAAGTGGCGAAATAACGCACCAGCGGCTCTTTAGAAGATCTGGTGCGGCGGAGCTCAAAGCTCAGGAGGCCATCTTGCGCGGCACCAAGACCACGCCCCCTTGAATTTTAATTTCTAAAATACTACTGAACGTTTGTACACCAAATCACAAAACACACTTTCTGTGTATAGATCTAGCTTTCAGCTACATTTGGTGCAATTTGTTTCAGTTGTATTTTCTGTATCACTGTTCAGTGGTTGTTTGAAGGTAGTTTATTAATAGGTGCAGGTAGATGCCTACAGCTTATGATAACTTCACATTTACAATGAAGGTCCAGTCATGTTTTAATAAATTAATCCTTGCTCAACAATTGGGAGCTTGGTTCATAAGCAGTCAGGTTTAACTTAGGAGAAAGGTTTGCAAAGCATTGAATGTCACCAAAACAGTGAATACGTATTACAGGGCATACAATAGAAATACAACACCAATTTATAAACATCGGAAATATTTGTATGTTTAAAATGACACCAAACTGTCAAACATCCCATGTAGGGAATAATAGATATGAATGTTTAAAGATTAAAAGTAAAACTAGCACTTAGAGGCAAATAAAGCAATGCCAAGAGCTCAGACCGCCCATGATGTAACACTTTTACACATACTTCCAGAAGTGTTCATGAAGAAGGACAGTGGTCCCCAGCACCAGCCAAGGGTCCAGAAGCTCTGGTTTGCCCCTTGAGGTCTATGAAAAATACTGCCACAACGCACCTGGTCAATCCAACTAAAATCCAGGTGAAGCTTACCTCCTGGAGCTGTCCTTGTTGATGTTGCAGGTAGCCTTTCCAGCATTTTTCTACTCATTGCTGATCAGGGAATCCACTCCTTATCCGTTGAAACAGGCAAAGTCCTTTTGTTTTAAAGGCTTGTGAGTACAGCAGGCACAGTTCCTATGAGTCAGTCCTCTCTTGTACAGTCTTTCTTCTCCAGATGTTACCTTGGGATCTTTAAGGGTCCGCAACAGTAATCAAGTCTTGGAGGTTTGATGCTACAATTCCTACAATGCACCTGGTCAAATCCTTCAAAGTCAAGGTGAAGCTAGTAAGTTGGGCTCCTCTTAAGGGAGTTGATGCAGGTGACGTCTTGAAGCTCTATTGTACCTGTTGCTTTCATGAAGCCCACTCTGTAATCCTTTTGACTCCAGGCAAAGTCTTTTTTTGAGAAGCCCAAAGTGTGCAGCAGGTGCAATCCTTATGAGAACAGTCCTTTTCTGGTGCATACCAGTGGTTCAGTAAGGCAGTCCTTCTTCTCTTGATATTTGCAAACAGGGATCTGTGTTACTGGGCAGTTCTCCCATATTTATTATAGTTTTCATAGGTGTCAAGAGGGGGGTACCCCTGACCTGTGGGGTGCAGGGTATCACCCTCTGTGATGACAATGTCCTTGGAAGTGTGGCATATTTTTGTCCCCACAAACACTTCTCAATAAAAATCCAAATGGAGAGCATCTCTCCTGGAGGTTCAGGTCTGGCTAACCCAACCCACAGGTGTGACTAACATATCCCTACCCTCCCCTTCCAACCCCTCTCCTAATTCAATTACATTGGCTTCCATCTGTCTGGGGGTGCATAAGTGTGAGTGGGCCTGGTTCCTGTCCTAACCGCCTTTCTCCGTTTGATGACCAGTTCCGCTATCCAGCCTACTTTCTGTCCTGGCATGAGCAGCCAGCAGATCTCCTCCCACCAGAAGCCTCTGTTATCTCAGCCCAGGCCAATTCATACCTACTCAAGGAAGCTTGGTTTACCCTGTCAAAGGCTGGCCAATCAGAAGGGACTGCTACAGATTTGAATTTGGCAAATTTAGGAAAGTTGTTCTATGACTTATTTCCTGCCATAGTTATAATAAATACAACCATGGCCAGTTGTTAGATTTATTACAATGATTATTTTCATACTTTTCATTTATTTTCCATCTCACTCCTGTCAAAACTTACGCTGTATTAGGATTATTAAAGCCTTTCCTATGGTAGCCGATGGAGCTAACAATCTACAATGGGGAACATTGAAATTAGCAGTTTTTCCCTTACCAGGGCATAGAAAACAACTTCTTTAATGTCCCTGTATAATTTAACAATTCACCCTATCCTGGGTCACATTGGGCAGACCTTAGTTTTGAATTATATGTAAACATAAGTTAATAAAAGCCTTTGGAAGCATTTTTAATTCCAAAGTCGAATGTGGACATAGTTTTATTTTAATAGCCATCTGCAAAGCAGGACTGGCTTTAATATGGCAGCAGGGACCAGAGCAGTGTACACTTAAGTGCATTACATCCCCTGGGCATCTAGACCTGCATGCCCCACCCTAAACTAGGGACTTACAGGTAGGTGTCAGTACCAACTGTAATTACACCTAATTACCATGTACCTTTTAAACAGAGCAC
This sequence comes from Lissotriton helveticus, assembly GCF_964261635.1. Classification (NCBI taxonomy): domain Eukaryota; kingdom Metazoa; phylum Chordata; class Amphibia; order Caudata; family Salamandridae; genus Lissotriton; species Lissotriton helveticus. The sequence goes on from NC_136069.1 coordinate 1,424,003,019, forward strand.
TGGCCCTGGGCGTAGTTAGCAGAACCTAGAGCAGAGTCAATGTTAGAAAACCAGCATCTAGTTGTCCAAATAGGGGAAAATGTTGGGGGACATCTGCAAAAAGCCCTGTTTTCTCACAATGTTCATATGGAAAGTGCATGGGGAAAAACTTTTTTGGGGCCTACCTTTTTCTTAGCCACCACTTGACAGATCATCCTGAAAATTTCCAGGAAGAAACTGAGGTGGACGTGGCATTTTTATGGAGTGTTGTGTGAAAATTCATCAAACAGGACTAAAGTTATTAGCAATCCAAAAAATCGATTTCCAATGGAAAAATTATCCTAACTGTAACTACCGAGTGGCACCCACCACTAAGACAGGCATTTCAGATTTATACCCCTAAAAGGAACCTAAGATCAGCAGCCAGTTGTTTACTATCTGTTCCCCGAACAAGAACGGCCACATGGGGTGACAGACGATTCCTGGTAGCAACTCCCAGATTGTGGAATTCTCTCCCTTCACATATCAAAACCGCCCCTACTCTCATTTGCTTCCGTAGAGCCTTGAAAACATGGCTCTTCAATCAATAAGTTTGTGCACCAATTTCTGTATCTTAGAGGATCTTACTGCGCCTAGACACCCTCGGGTATTAGTTGCGCACTAAAAATTCCATAAATAAATAAATCATTGGGAGGTGACTAAATTGTATATGGGGGTTTGGAGAATATTACAAAACATCAGGAACCATCAAGGCAAGAGTCTCTATACAAAGGGGAAAAGGAAAATTCAATGGTCCATACAGAGTCCGAAAACACAAAGTCCACAGCCCCATAAGCCTGTGAGTTGGCCAGAAACTTGTTCTTGGCTTTGGGCATATGTTCTTGGCTGTCTTGTTCTTTGTCTTCACAACTATACCGAAATTACCTTCAGATGGTGGTGTCAGTTGGCTGGTCGTGGCATGACTAGACACCTAGGGGTCCATTATGATGTCGGGCGGATTGCCTCCGCCAGGCTGGCGGTAGCCACCGCCGGCCTGGCGGAGGCAATCCGCCCGACATCTATTGCCAAATTCCCCCACGCCATATTAGGATGGCGGGGGGGGGGACCGCAGCGGTGAAAATCACCGCCCGCCTGTTTTCCGGTGGCCTTGCGGCCGGGGCGGAATATGTTTAATATGGTGGCGGTGTCTGTTAGACACCGCCAGCCATATTACAATGCGCATTCTGGCACGCCTTGCCGCCACGGAAAGGCAGGCGGAGTCCCTCTGCAGGGGCCCGTTGCAGGCCCCCAGGGACTCCGTGGGGGTGGGGGGTGCACATGGGGGGTACCGATGGTACCCCCCTGCATTTCAATGCAAAACATGACAGGCACCTCGCGGTGCCTGTCATGTTGTGCATTGAAATGCACAACGTGCATTTTTAGCATTGCGGCGGGCGGTGCTTTCAGCACCGCCCGCCGCAATGTTAAAAATGTGGGAAGCGCCCGCCACTGTGGCGGGTGCATCTTAATATGTGCAACGGGACCCCTGCCCTTATGGCGGGTGGTCCCATTCACCATTTGTCCGCCCGTCATCCTAATGGACCCCCTAATGCGAAGAATGAAACAGAGAGGTAACAGGGGAAACAGGTATCCAGCCAAAATCGAAGATGGGACAACAGAAGATAGGGTGGTTTGGGAAGGCAGACAAGACATAAGGCCTGCAAATAAGCATGTCATGAGATCAGTCACTCAACTTATCTTATTGGAGAGCAGCCAAGAACATAAATTCAGGGGGAAAGGAAAGGGCTGCAGAAAAGGTGGTGCAAGGTGTCAGGAAAATAACTGTCCTGCTACTCTAGTTCTTCTATGCTGACACTGGGAGGAAGAGGTGGTGCATGGGCAATAGGTACAGCAGGAAGCCGTGATGGAATGGAGGCCTGTGGAGTTAAGGAGGGTCTGAGTGCAGCCCTTGAGGATGTGAGTCCTGCTCTGCTGACAAGTGGTGTCCACATATACTGACAACCTAATTAGCTGTTCAGCCTCTGCCCTTAGTCTCTTAGTGACTGATCTTGTTAGCCTCCGTACTGACACGCTACACATGCTGGTGGTGTGTTCTTCATCGTTACTGGTGGTCTCAAGTGGTCGTGTCCACTTCTAAGCTGAGGGCCTATGTTCTTGATCCTTGCCCTGCTGTGATCTTTCTTGGCCAAATCAAACCCCTGGAAAGAAATGTGAAAAAAAGAGACACTTCTTTATTTAATTTTGTCAGCAATGCAAATCTCCTAAACTTTAGCTAAATGGGAATCCCAATAAACAGTGCTGATATTGTGTAGACTTTACCAAATTTGCCAATATTCTCTGCTTTCATGCTCAAATGTTCATAATTTCAAATAGCTACATTGGAAAATTCACAACATATCTGCAGAATTAGCCATTAAAAGGATGAAAATGGGGAGGTAAGAGTGTATGTCTTTGAAAAATTCAGTTTGTACTGTTCAAAATGCAGACTTTCATTACTGTCCACTAATTGGTTATCTGAGAGGAGAGAGTCTTAAATCATGGCTTTGAAGCATTGTAAAGGATGTTGAACTGCACTATACACATTCAATAAACACATGTTCCACATATGTATTAACTGTATGACCTATGAAAGTAAAAGTTAACATGATATGGTGGTTAGGATATAAGTTAAAAGTACAGAATGTCAGCATCAAGTAAAGTAAAATTGGC